>NC_080800.1:94874514-95082823 GCF_028018385.1 Neofelis nebulosa
AGAGTCCAACTCCTGATCTCGGCTCAGGTCATGATCTCACAGTTTGTAGGTTCAAGCTTCGTGTTTGGCTTTATACTGATAGTGCAGAGCCCGATTGGGATTCTGTCTCTTTCTCTCTCTGCCCCTCCCCCAGTTGCACTCTCTCTCAAAATAAATAAACTTAAAAAAGAAAAAAGAAATACTCAGGACACAAAATAAAGCAGTTACCTTAAGCCTGCCCTTGGCCAGACATACATTCTCCCCTCAAACATTCATCCTTCACTCATTCAAAAACTATTCATTGAACAACTACACTGGGCAAGGCATTGGATTAGGAAATAGAGATAAGGGATGGTTAAGATACTGTCCCTGCATGGGCTGGGACTATATCTGTATATCTTATGATCGAGGCAGACAATCATAAAATATAGTAAGATGGAAGGGAACTATAGGGTCACAAAAGAAAAATACTTTAGTGTCAAGGAAGCTTCCTAGAGAAAGTGAAATCTAAGTACAGGTCTAAAGGATCTACAGGAATTATCTTCACTAAATACTAGAAAACAGTTATCTCAGGTAGGGGAGGCAGCCTTTACAAAGGCACAAAACCTTGAGATAACATGGTTTATTGGGTGCATTATCAGTAACTCCTCATGGCTGGGAGAGAGTTTTCTTTTTCTTTTCTTTTTTTTTTTTTACACTTATTTATTTTTGAGAGAGAGAGAGAGACAGAGCACAAGTGGAGGAGGGGCAGAGATAGAAGGAGACACAGAATCCGAAGCAGGCTCCAGGCTCCTGGCTGTCAGCACAGAGCCCAACGCGGGGCTCGAACTCACGAACCATGAGATCATGACCTGAGGCGAAGTCGGACGCTTAACTGACTGAGCCACCCAGACGCCCATGGGACAGAGTTTTCAAGGGAAGAATGAGAAGTGGAGTAAAAGAAGCTGAGGAAGAAGTCAGGGACAACTTAACTAGACCAAGAATCACAGGCTTTATCATTTAGGACAATGGGGATCCACAAAAAGTTGTAATGATATAATCATGATATAATCAAAATAGCACCTTAATAGGTCACCTTGGTTGGCAGTATGAAAAACAGATGGGAAAGGGTCACAACTGGATGCTGTTGCAATAATCCAGATAAGAGACGATGATAAACTGAACTAAGGCATTGGTAGAGGGAATACAGAAGAGAAGATATGTTCAAGTAATATTTAGAAAGTTGAATCTCTAGTAGATATAATAATAGTATAATAATATACAACATGGGAAACTCTATAATAACACCAAATACAAAATACTGTAACAGCGAAATCTTGGTTTGCGAGCATAATTCCGGAAACATGCTTGTAATCCAAAGCACTTGTATATCGAAGTGAATCTCAAGATCCATTGGCTCAGTTGTGACCATGTGACATTCGGCATCACGTACTACCCGTGTTGCAAGCCATGCTCGTTTATCAAGTTACAATTTATCAGAAATGTTTGCTCATCTTGCGGAATACTCACAGAACAAGTTACAATCCAGGGTTTTACTATGTAAAAGAGATAGCGAATATCTTTTGGAAGGGCTGGATGAGACTCTAAGGAGAAGATGAACTTTCGTACTCCTGGGAAGAAGAAACAACCTGAGCAAGGGCACCGTGTGTTCAGTGAGTGGCTTGAGTAATGTGCATATGTGCACATGTGCGTGTGTGTGTGTGTGTGTTTTTAGCAAGAGAGCATTTTTTCCCGACTAAATCTTTCTCTAAACCTTAGCGTTGATAACAGATAGAAGTGATGAACTGATTCCTCAGGCATTTGAAATATTTTCACAAAGTATGTCGTTGTTTGCAGAACTCTGAAGCACATGCCCTACCAACCCTTATGGAGCCCGCTTGAAAACCTCCTGGGGCAGAACGTAATCTACCGACGTCCAAATCACTGACTTAACACGGATCATTAGACTACATGAAGAGAAATTACATGAGCCGCCTCGCGTAAGTTCGTTGTTCCCGAAATCCAAAGCGTGTGCCATATGCTACCTCAAGCACTTTAAAGAGATGCGTTTCAGCCCTGAAGTTATGGAGAATCTGGGAAACCATGTAAAGGGCTAACCTCATTTGTGGGACTCATCCTCTCTGCCCGGTACTGAGTTCCTTTGTCCAAAGGGTGAATTGCGTTTATGCAATCCTCCCCCACCTCTGTTCAGTCTCCTACACTTTAGTCTGAATATAAGTAAATGAATGCTTTGTCCCAAGGATAGGAGTAACGTATGCATGTTGAGTTCTAGATTGAATATGAGTTTTGGAGTCTCATATCACAATGACTCGAAAATGAATATTAGAGTGTCTGGATGGGGTCAGTAGGGATAATGCCTTCATCCCTCCTCCAATCCCCTGCTTTTCTTTTTTTTTTTTCTCCCTGCTTTTCATATTATTCTGTTTTGTGGGTCAAAGTTGTCCAAACCGAATGCACATACTTCTAGAATACATGAAGCCTTTACAGAGATACATAGGCAGGCTTTGTTTGTGTGTTTGTTTTCAACCAATTACCAGCTTTGTAACTTCTGTTTGTATTCTTTCCTAAACTTGATCTGCATAAGAACATACCTGATGGTCCTACTTTTCCACATTCCCTTCTCCCACTTGACAGAAGAAAGGCTTGTCTCTAATTCACTGCAAGACTCACCCTGGTTCCCGGCCCCAAGGTGTAAAAAGCTCCTGGACAAAGCAAAGACACCATTGGAAACATCGATGTAGACATTGAGAAAGTACGTTGCTTTAATGACGAAATAACAAATCCTTGGGGCGCCTGGGTGGCGCAGTCGGTTAAGCGTCCGACTTCAGCCAGGTCACGATCTCGCGGTCCGTGAGTTCGAGCCCCGCGTCAGGCTCTGGGCCGATGGCTCGGAGCCTGGAGCCTGTTTCCGATTCTGTGTCTCCCTCTCTCTCTGCCCCTCCCCCGTTCATGCTCTGTCTCTCTCTGTCCCAAAAATAATAAATAAAAAAAATGTTGAAAAAAAAAATTTTAAAAAACAAATCCTTTTGTAAAGTCGAGTAGTTTTTAATGCCTTGCTAGCAACAGAATCAGAGGAGGGCCTAACCAGCTTGTCATCTGATACATCACTACCTGTAATTATGATGATAGATTGTTAACTAATTTGGGGAGATATTATTCAAAAAGCGCTCAGTTGAATGATACGGTTTTAACTTAACTCCATTCGTTCCCATCCAAATATGTAAAAAAGATTTCCCAACACTTTTTTTCTGTTAAAAATGCTGAACTCATGGGGTGCCTGGGTGGCTCAGTCAGTTGAGCGTGCGACTGTTGATTTTGGCTCAGGTTATGATCTCACAGAAGTGGGATCGATCCCTGTGTCGTGCTTTGTGGTGACAGCTCGGAGCCTGCTTGGGATTCTCTGTCTCCCTCTCTCTCTGCCCCTGTCCAGCTCATGCTCTTTCTCTCTAAAAATAAACAAAAGTTTTCTTTCAGTTAAAATCTTAAAAAATGCTGAACTTGGTCTCATTCTAAACAGAAGCAACATTCATCCACAGATAAATGAACTATATTTTTTTAAATCCTCTTCTACGACCCAAGAGACATAGTCCCGATAATCCTCCATTTTATGTGTATCAATTATAAAGTTTTATATTTGTGTTATTTTAATCAATTGTGTACTACTGGTTATAATGAAAACAATCCCAAAGGCTCAAAGCCTTTCATTTCACAGGAAATGAGCATTTTTTACAATGTGAGTTTGTACGTGCTTTTATGGCAGAAATTAGGTTGTAATGATCAAAGACTTCCAAGAATAAAAGCATATTGCATTAGGATACAATTCTGTGAGGTAGAATGAAAAGAGTTCAAGAGAAAAAGGTACGATACAAA
The DNA here is from genome assembly GCF_028018385.1 of Neofelis nebulosa. Classification (NCBI taxonomy): domain Eukaryota; kingdom Metazoa; phylum Chordata; class Mammalia; order Carnivora; family Felidae; genus Neofelis; species Neofelis nebulosa. Next base: position 94,878,364 of record NC_080800.1, read on the forward strand.
ATTTCTGACCGTTCAAAAGGAGTTTGTTCCTGTATCTTTTAAGTGAATCGTGGTAGATATCAAAGCACTACGGTATTCGGTTCCACTTAATACATTTCAAAGAGGGATGTGACAGTTGTATTTTCAAATGTCAATATTTGCAATATGCCAGAAATTACATCATTCACAATACTTGAACTTTCATAAATGCCTCCATAAAAAGTTGTTATGTGTACACGTTAGGTATGGGACATATAATTTTTCCAAAATTCTTTTAGAGGCTACACAAGTGAAAACGTTTGAAGACCACTGTCAAAAGTGGAGAATAAGGGGGGGGGGGGTGCCGGGGTGGCTCAGTTGGTTAAGTGTCCAACTCTTGATTTCAGCTCAGGTCATGATCTCATGGTTCGTGAGTTCGAGCCCCATGTCGGACTCTGCACTGACAGCGAGAGGGGAGCCTGCTTGGGATTCTCACTCTCTCCTTATCTCTCTCTCTGCCCCTTTTCTCTCTCTCTCTCTCTCTCTCTCTCTCTTCTCAAAGCAAATACATAAGCTTTAAAAACACGGAGATTTAAAAACATGCCCCAGAGAGGGGCATGGAGATTTAAAAACATGGAGATTTAAGGGTGCCTGGGTGGCTCAGTCAGTTAAGCATCTGACTCTTGATTTCAGCTCAGGTCATGGTCTCAAAGTTCATGAGATCAAGCCCCACATAGAGCTCTGCGCTGATAGTGCGGAGGGAGCTTGCTTGGGATTCTCCCTCTCTCTCTCTCTCTCTCTCTCTCTGCCCCTCCCCCACTTGCATTCTCTCTTTCTCTCCCTCTCTTGAAATGAATAAACATTTTTTTTTGATGGAGAATTAACTATGGGTTGCTTAAACCCACCTGCAGCTTGAGGGGGTTCTTGGCCCCAAGAGTTGCTGAGGATGAAGCAAACGGGAGCCATTGTGTCACTAGCTTATTCCCTTGGCAAGCCAGAAACGTGGACTATGTCCAGGCCAGACACAGGACCATCTTTCCCACTTACTTCTCCAGTGTCTTTACCTTTAACCCCCCTGCCCACCTGCCCCTTCACTCCCACTGAGCCCTCTTCCAGTGACAGCTGCCTCCCCACTGTTAATTCAAATTTCTAACAGAGGCTTCCTTCCTCCCCTTGCCTGAATACAAATACTCCCATAGTCAAGGAGAGGATAAGTTCTAAAGAGCTATAAGTCGATTTGTTCAGAAGTCAAGAGAGAGAGGCTTAAGGGTGAAGTCTCTGGAAACATTTACAAGAAGCCGCTGGGAGTGTCATGGGGCTGAGGGCTCACAGCTGCCTCTGTTCTCTGGAGAATTGCCTGGGGCTGATAAGAGCTGCCCACCAAGAAGGTGACCCCCAAGTTTGGAAGTGGCCCCTAGCCAGAGATTGGTAAGAGCTTCAAAAGGCTCTTCCCTTGCCTCGACAGCAAGCAACACTGCTGTGTGGTTTGTGCTCCAGAATCATCTGCCAAATATCAAGTCAGTGCGGGGCTGTCCTTCTCAGCTCAGAAAACAAACACACATGTCTCTTCATCGTTGATGTGTTCTATCAGGCATCATTTCCCCCGAACAGACCAGTTTTGAATACGTTGCGAATCTGTTAAGAAAAATACCTCTCCCAACGCCAAACCCCTATGATCTCAACAGGAGCTGTGTCATCGAAAACTCTAGCAACTGTGTTAGTCCTTCACCACCTGATCGCACCATCCTGTGTGTGAGCTCAAAGTCCACAAACTCAGGGAAACTAGAACATAGGGAAAAAGCTATTGCTAGTGAAGCATTCATTCATCATTCGCTTGTGGAAAAATAAGTATTGACTACACTTGACCCTTCAACAACACAGGTTTGAACTACACACATCCACATATATGAAAGGTCCAATTATAAGTGGAATTTTTTTCAAAAATACAGTACAGTACTGTAAATGCATTTTTCTTATGATTCCCTTAATAACATTCTCTTTTCTCTAGCTTACTCTATCATAATATAGTATATAATACATATAACATAGAAAATACGTGTTAATGAACTGTTTGTGTTGTTGGTAAGTCTTCTTTTCAACATCAGGCTATTAGTTTTGGGGGAGTCTAAAGTTAGGATGGATTTTCAACGGCACAGGGATCGGTGCCTAACTCCCGACTTGCTCAAGGGTCAACTGTACTTGGTGTGTATTAGGTACTGTTCCAAGCTCTGAGAATAGATACACCAGTGAGCAAAGTAACATCATGAATAGCTAAATGATATATTGTAGGGGCGCCTGGGTGAGTGGCTCAGTCGGTTGAGCGTCTGACTCTTGATCTCAGCTTGGGTCTTGAGCTCAGGGTCATGAGCTCAGGCCCCGTGTTGGATTCCATGCTGGATGTGAAGCCTACGTTCCAAAAAAAAAAAAAATATATATATATATATTGTGAGGAAATATGTTCTGCAGGAAAAGAAAAGATAGAGCAGGGTAAGAGAGATGGGGAACACCAGGGTAGAAGGTACGAGATGGGGGCTGCAGCATTAAAATAGGGTCATCAGATTAAATGAATGCAAAAAAAAAAAAAAAAACGTTTTTATTCACAGCATTTTACCATGCTTAGCTTTGGAGTTGTTCAACAAACTTCTCAACTAGCCTTCTCCTCAATTCTTCCTAATGCTTGTGGATTGCCAAAGCACAGAACTTTTTGTATCTGCCATCACGTGTTCTCTATCATTCACAATTTTTTTTTTTCTGTCACAGGACTCATCCTAGCACATGTTGCTTGTTTCCCATCAATTTCCATTTTTTCATTCTTTACGTTTCTCATTAATTTATGTTTTAAATGTTTACTGTTGAAGTGTCGTTGACATACGATGTTGTATTAGCTTCAGGCATACAACTTGGTGATTAAAACATTCTATACGTTACTCAATGTTGGTAAGTGTAGTCACTATCTGTCACTATACAACGTCATCACGATATTACTGACTGTATATATATATATATATATATTTTTTTTAACGTTTATTTATTTTTGAGACAGAGAGAGACAGAGCATGAACGGGGGAGGGTCAGAGAGAGAGAGGGAGACACAGAATCGGAAACAGGCTCCAGGCTCTGAGCTGTCAGCACAGAGCCCGACGCGGGGCTCGAACTCACGGACCGCGAGATCGTGACCTGAGCCGAAGTCGGAAGCTTAACCTAAGACTGAGCCACCCAGGCGCCCCCTGACTATATTCTTTGTGCAATACTTTTCATCTCTGTTTGTTTTGTCTTTTAGATTCCACATGTAAGTGAAATGGTATGGTATTTGCCTTTCACTGTCTGACTTATCTCACTTAGCATAATACTGTCTAGATCTATCTATGTTGTCGCACAGGGCAAGATCTCATTCCTTTTTGTGGCTGCGTAACGTTCCATTGTAAATATACACCACATCTTCTTTACCCATTCACCTATCAATGGGCCCTTGGGTTGCTTCCGTGTGTTGGCTACCGTAAATAAAGCAGCAATAAACACAGAGGTGCATATATCTTTTCGAATTAGCATTTTCATTTTCTTTGGGTAAATACCCAATAGTGGAATTACTGGATCATATGGTGTTTCTCATTTTCTGAGGAACCTCCATACTGTTTCCCACAGTGGCTACACCAATTTACATTCCCACTGACAGTGCGTGAGGCTTCCCTTTCTTCCACATCCTCATCAGTACTTGTTATTCGTTGTCTTTTTCATTTTAGCCACTCTGGCAGGTGTAGGGCCATATCTAATCGTGGTTTTGATTTGTATTTCTCTGATGATGAGTGATGTGGAGCACCTATTCATGTCTGCTGGTCATCTGTATGTCTTCTTTGGAAAAAGGTCTATTCAAATCTTCTGCCCATTTTTAAATTGGATTTTTTTCCTTTTTTTTTTTGCGGTGTTGAGTTGTATAAGTTCTTTATATATTTTGGATATTAACCCCTTATCACATATATCATTTGGAAATATTTTCTCCCATTCAGTAGGCTGCCTTTTTGTTCTGTTGGTGGCGTTCATTACTTGTATTTCCATCACGAATACACTGATCTCGACACTTACACGTTTTGTACCTTTGCCCTTATGATGATGTAGGATTTGCATTGCCAGATTTAGCAAATATACTTGAACTTAAATGGAATTCCCATATAAACGAGAATTTTTTGACTTGTTACTTGTATGAAATTCAAATTTAACTGGCATCTTGTATTTTGTCGGGCAATCCAATGCAGGATCTAATTAGACCCGTAACATCAGCGTTACCTGGGAACTTGACACGAATGTAAATTCTTGGGTTCACATCAGGCAAGCCAAAGGAATCAGAAACTCTGAGTTGGGGACCCAAAGGTCTCTGATTTAACAAGCCCACAGGGTGATTGTGATAGATACTAAAGTTCGACAACAGCTGATTTAGGCTGCTGAAGAGTTGGCCACGAACCCCTCACGGTCGCCCCCAACCCCCGCCCCGTCTCCGCGGAACTGCCCCTCTGCAGTCTGGAGCTACCTCTTCCAGGAAGTTATGTCCCACATTAGGGGTGTCCCATCCCTTCTGAACCACTGGTAGAGGTATAAAGGGCTGACTTTTTGGCCGAGATGAAGACAGTTCTGCAGTGTGCTTTATACTCCGAAGCCCTAACCTGGTGGATCAGACCAAGGCTGGACTTCATCTGAGATCACATCTTTTCCTAGTTCTTTTCCTGCTTTTCTCCCTCCCTTCCAGGTGCTCCCTAAAGAGCATCCCCTCACCATCACGTCCAACCAAATCTCTGCTCCTGCAGACTCTGAAACAAGATGGGTGGAGCTAATAATGTGCCCAAAACACTGTGAAGTGAAGCCTAAACACAGCAAATTCGGCAAGCTGACGAGCAAGATGAAAATGATCCCATGTAACCACGGGTGCTCTTTGAAGGCAAGGAAAAACTGTTACAATATCTGAAACATCAGATCTGTCCAGCCAGGATTTAGATAGTGGAAAGGAGAGAAGAAGATGGATCTAACACATTAAAACAACAACAACGGCATTGGCAATACGATAATTTATTGTTTTCTACGTGCCTTCGTGTAAATCGGGCAACAATACAACTCAGTTACAATCTGAGTATAGAGCCCCTTGAGTGCTCGTACCCACCCTTAGCACTGTGCCCAGTACCTGGCTCACAGCAGATGGTCGATCAATGTCTGTTTAATGGAAGAAAGATGTATGTCCAGGAGGACACCAAGATTTTGAAGCGGGAAACATAGTCGCATACCATCAAGAGGAAGAGAAAGCTGGGAAGATGATGAGTTTATTTTTTGAATGTTTATTTATTTTTGAGAGAGAGAGAGAGAGAGAAGCAGAGACAGAGGGGGACAGAGGTTCCAAAGCAGGCTCCACGCTAACAGCAGAGAGCCTTGTGCGGGGCTCAAACTCACGAAGCGTGAGATCATGACCCGAGCTGAAGTCAGACCGTTAACCAACTGAGCCACCCAGGTGCCCCAATGATGAGTTTATTTGTAGATAAAGGAGATGAGGAGACCCAAATTTGAGAAACTCAAATAAAGACTGGTATAGACAGCTGAAAACAGACCTGGCAAAAAAGGTGAAAGGTCGGGGCCAAACCTATATATTAAAGAATGGGTTTCTATGGTTGCATTGTCATTCATAGAAGCTCGGTCTTCATAATCGGGCATGAAGCCTAGGCATCTGATCACAGTTTCAAAAATCTAAAAGGAAAACTGCTAAACACAAATGTCTAGCTGCTTTTTCTTCTGAAATGTCTTTTAGAAATGTTACTTAAAGGAAACTTTTTGGTAAAGTATTTTCAGTTTAACAAAAGGTGTTTTAGCATAGCAAGCCTTTGGGAAAGAAAGTTATTCTCACCCAGCAGCAACTTTGTAAAGATTGGAACCATCCAGAGATGATGCCATTGGTATTTAACTTTTCCCTTGGGAGAACTTTGTATTTCAATTTGCCTATGTTTTCACTTTTTTTTTTTTTTTTTTTGACAAGTTAGGTCCCCTGCAAATGATTTGCACCAATACTTCACAAACCAGCCACACTTGAATCTTTGCCCTGAAAAATAAGATTTTCAGTTCACTGCTTGAGATTTTTAAAGTGCTGTTTTTCAGGCTATGTTAAAAAACAAACATTCGCTGTGATACCACCTTCTCTCTTCTCATGGTTTGGTATACATGCAATAGTCTGAGACCTCAGAGGCTTGTTTCTTTGATAATATACACCAAGGACATTATGCACTGACGTGATGACCCGTACGTCCCAAGAAGCACCTGTACTCTCTATGTAGTTCCATTTTATCCTAAGAAAAGTAATTTTTGTATGCTGAAGAAGATGCAGGCAATATGGCCACAAGGACAAGCTGGAGAAAAAGCAAGATGGCGGAACTAGACAATCGACTCAAGAGCAGCTCGTGTTCAAGGCGAGGTTTTAGTCAGGGTGTTTGGAGGGGAACAGAGCAGTCAGGGCAACGGCTGTGTTCTCACTGGTCTAGAATCTTAGGTTTAAATTCCAGCCACAAAGACCTGTTTTCTGCAGCCACCGGGTTGGCCTGAGGGTGAAGGAAGTTGAAACTGAAAAGACAAAGTTAGGCTTGGCTATGGGCTTCTCTAGGTAACTGTCATTCATTTCCCTGGGTACGGTTTGGAACTCGAGATTTTTCAGTGTGGCTGGTCACGCATCCTTCATGGTGAGGCATAAAGGTCAATTCTGAGGAGAGGTACTGGCATCCAGAAGGAGAAAACCTTCATCCCCTAAGAAATGGTCATGAGAAACAGAGGACAAAAGAAATGGGGAATATTCTGTTACTTGAGTGGTCCTGGCATTTTGGCCCAGGAACGTGTGTTAAAAGAAAAGTCTCAGACACCCTTCTAGTTCCCATCTCCAACACTCTGCTCTTTAAAACTGCGAAGATCTCCAGTTTTGTGAAGGGATTTGAAAAAGAATGATTAAAATGCATTTGCTATTTAAAGAACAGTTTCCTGAAGAAATCAAGTGCCCCCTTAAGTACACCAGTTCTCTTTTCTTTCTCATATTAGCTGCTAATGGCAAACAATACATCATCTTGTGTCAGCTGATGCTTTTACATGTGTGCTCGCATCCATATTCTACAGGATGTGTTTTATACTGTCCACTTGTCATATAATCATGTTTTCGATTGGCAAGATTGTCCATGTGGTGCCTGGGTGGCTCAGTTCGTTAAGCATCCGACTCTTGACTTCAGCTGAGGTCATGGTCTCGCGGCGCTTCGTGAGATCGAGCCCCAAGTTGGGCTCAGTGCTGAGTGTGGAGCCTGTATGGGATTCTCAATCTCCCCCTCTCTCTGCCCCAACCCAGCTCCACCACACGCTCTCTTTCAGAATAAATAAACATTAAAAAAAAAAGATTGTTCATAAGGGGAGGCAGTAGACACAGTAGTTAAGATCACAACCTTTGGGGGGGGGTGCCGGGGGGGGGGGGGCTCAGTCAGTTATAAGCGTCTGACTCTTAATTTCAGCTCAGGTCATGGTTCCAGGGTCATGGGATCGAGCCCCGAGTGGGGCTCCGTGATGAGCATGGAGCCTGCTTAAGAATCTCTCTCTCTCTCTCTCTCTCTCTCTCTGCCCCTCCCCCACTCGTTTGCACACTCTCTGTCTCTCTCAAAATAAATAAACAAACATTTAAAAAATCACACACTTGGGGCGCCTGGGTGGCTCGGTCGGTTAAGCGGCTGACTTCGGCTCAGGTCACGATCTCACGGTCCGTGGGTTCGAGCCCTGCGTCGGGCTCTGTGCTGACAGCTCAGAGCCTGGAGCCTGTTTCGGATTCTGTGTCTCCCTCTCTCTGACCCTCCCCCGTTCATGCTCTGTCTCTCTCTGTCTCAAAAATAAATAAACGTTAAAAAAAAATTTTTTTTAATTAAAATAAATAAATAAATAAATAAATAATAAAAAAACACACACTTTGAAATCCACTTCTTGTCACTTCCTGGTTGTGTGACCCTGCTCAAGTCTCTGAACATCTCTGAACCTCTGTCTTCACAGAGCACACAGGAAATAGGGTAGTGAGAAGTGAATAAGGCCACGCATGTTAAGGAATTAGCAAAGTGCCCCCCAAATGGCAGGTCCTGGGATACTGCTATTAGCTTATTCTTATTAAGTGCAGGAATCGAATGAAAAAAATATCATTTGTCCAAGTCCCTCAGAGAACACCGTGAGTTCCAAGTACTCCTGACACGGAGGAAGTTTAAGAATGACCAGCCTTCAGGGCGCCCGGGTGGCTCCTTCGGTTGAGCGTCTGGCTTCGGCTCAGGTCACGGCCTCGAGGTCTGTGAGTTCGAGCCCCGCGTCGGGCTCTGTGCTGACGGCTCGGAGCCCGGAGCCTGCTTCGGATTCTGTGTCCCCCTCTCTCTCTGCCCCTCCCCTACTCGTGCTCTGTCTCTCTCTGCCTCAGAAATAAATAAACATTAAAAAAATTAAAAAAAAAAAAATGACCAGCCTAGTAAAGCATAGCCTGTGCCTGAATCGGAGATTCTACACCTGAGAAGAACACTGGACTAAACGTGAACCTTTGGATCAACGAAAGACATGAAGAAGAGCCTTCGGGGAGGAAAGCCACATGGGGAAAGATACCCCCGGGAGACAAAAAGAGGAATGCTGTCGCGGCCAATGGCCGTCAGAAGCAAGACTCCTCCTGGACCTACCACGAGGATGACTGGTGGCCGGCGGCATCCATGCACAGGCTGTCAGTGCCCAAGAAAAAAGACGCAGAAGCCAGTGGTGCGATTTCCTAGGGTGCCACCCAAACTGTTGGAGCCGAGGTTGCTGACATATTACGGTAAAGTCCTTTTCATTTTCTCTTATTCTTCTATTAGAGGTTCCCCGCTGTAAGATCTGGGCATGAGTTCTGGGGGGGGGCCAGGCCAGATGATATCTGGGGCAGACACCGTGCCGGCCTTCTCATCTAGCCACGCCCCTTATACTGGTCCGAAGAAAGGAATAGGGACAGGGAGGTGAAATTCAACCAGCAGTTCACTTTCTTGGCCTTACTGAACCCGCACTGCATGCCTCACGGCCATTATCATCCTTAGTTTACTGGTATTATATTCCATTTTGGTAACTGTCACCCAGTTAAAGTAACAGGATCAAGGTGACACAAGACCGTAAATGACCGAGTTAGAATTTGAAACAAGGTCTGCCTACCCCAATGATGCCACCTGCAGTAATATTCTGTGCTTTTATCTTATCACTAGGAGTAATTATGTTTGGCCTTAGGGCATTAGACATCAGTGTATAAGAGGATACAAATACACATGTTAGAGTCTATAGCATTATATCTGTACCACAGAATATGGCCACTCTCTAATCTGGGGGTCAGCAACCCATGGCCTGAAGGCCCACCAACTGAGCTTTATAAATAAAGTTTTATTGGAGCACAGCAGCCATGCTCATTGATTCACTTGCACATGGCCTACAACTGCAGAGATGAGTAGTTCTCCTGGAGACCATACACCTGCAAGCTTAAAATGATCATTTTCTGGCCCTTTAAGAAAAGGTTTAGCGATGGGGCGCCTGGGTGGCGCAGTCGGTTAAGCGTCCGACTTCAGCCAGGTCACGATCTCGCGGTCCGTGAGTTCGAGCCCCGCGTCAGGCTCTGGGCTGACGGCTCAGACATCCTCAAACGGAGGAGGGTCAGAGAGAGGGAGACACAGAATCTGAAACAGGCTCCAGGCTCTGAGCGGTCAGCACAGAGCCCGACGTGGGGCTCGAACTCACGGACCGTGAGATCATGACCTGAGCGAAGTCGGACGCTTAACCGACCGAGCCACCCAGGCGCCCCTTAAATTACATTTTAAAAAGAAAACAAAAGGTTTAGTGACCAATGGTAACACACCAAAATATCCCATTGAGTTCAGGAGATGCCTTCATTAGCAAGTGATATTCCCTGCCCTCCCTCCCTTCACCCCCGCACCCTTTAGAACCAATTCAAAGTACCCAGAGAGCTAGGAATAGCACCACGATGCAAGCGGGTCCTAAACTCGGGCTAGTATTTATTAGCCTAAGTTTGTTTTTCTGGGAGAAGATCCATAGTTTTTATCATATCAAAAAAGAGTTGGGAATCATTCATTCAATCATTGGCAGACAGACAGAGGTGTAAGTCTAGCCTCAGGCACCGACCAGCTGTGTGATTTGGGCCAGTTAGTTAAACTCTTGGAGCTTCTCTTCTCTTATTCGTAAAATTTCTTGTTTACTATAGACCATCTCCTCGGATCAGGTCATCTCCTGAAGATGGGAATCTTTTGCAGTTCAAGATCACTGGGAGGGTTCTAGCCTCTGTTTTCTCCCTGTTTCCTTAAACCGAATGTAACCACTCATCTCATATTCTTAGACCGGATTTGTGCCTGGACCACAGGTAAAACAAGCCAATACATCCAGACAATGAAATACTAAATAGCAATAAAAGGAAGTGTTTATCCATACAACACTGTGGCTAGATCTCACGGGTCTTATGATGAGTAAGAAAAGGCATACTCGGGGTGCCTGGGTGGTTCAGCTGGGTGAGTGCCTGACTCTTGACTTTAGCTCAGGTCATGATCTCATGGTCTCTGGGTGCGAGCCCCATGTTGGGCTCTGTGCTGACAGTTCAGAGCCTGCTTGGGACTCTCTCTCTCTCTCTGCCTCTCCCCAGCTCTCTCTCTCTCTCTCTCTCTCTCTCAAAATAAATAAGTAAACTTAAAAAAAAAAAAAGCCAGACTCAAAAAGACTACATATATACTGTATGGTTCTTTATGTAACATTTTGGGGAAAAAACAAAACAATAGGGACACTTTGATATCAGCCCTGTGAGACCCCAAGCAAAGAGCACCCCTCCACACACACAGCATCCGGGACTTTTGACAAATGTTAGCGTGAGGAAATAAATGGGTATCGTTTTAACCACTGAGTTTGCTGTAATTTCTTTTGGCGACAACAGTGAACCGGTACAAAGGGCATGAAGGAACTCTTTGGGGTAGAGAAAATAGTTTTTATTTTAGACATTTTCTTTTTTTTTTTCTGGCTTTATGGAAATATAATTAACATGTAACATAGTATATATTTAAAGCATAAAATGTGATGATTTGATATGGGCGAAGCCTTCGAAACGCCACTCTCCAAGAAGTTTGTTGACGTACCCATCATCTTGCGTGTGGTGAGAACTTTTAAGATGTACTCTCTTAGCAACTTTCAAATACTCTAGATCTTGATGGTGGCGGTCGTTCCATGACTGGGTAAGTTTGTCAGAATTCATAGGATGGTACACTTAAAGAGGCTAAAGTTTTAATGTGTGTAAATTATCCCTCAGTAAACCTATACAAATAAAATAAAAACCCATCAAATTGTACTTAAGTGGGTAAGTTTTACTGGATAGAATCTATACCTGTTCAAGGGTCATCTATTAGAGAACTTTTCCCTTATTCTCAACTTCCCCCCCTTTTTTTTTTCTAAGATTTTATTTTTACGTAATCTCTACCCCCAACGTAGTACTCGAACCTACAACCTTGAGGCCAAGAGTTGCACGTTCCCCTGAGTGAGCCAGCCACACGCCTGTCATCTTCCTCCACTTGAGATAATCAACCATACTTTCCCCCCCACTAACAACTGTACTTTATTATTTATTTCTATCTTTTCTTCTAGTGCTGCGTTGTCATTTTGAATTATATCTGTATTACTAGCAGACGGAGTACAGGGACATTGTCTTGAACACAGGGATCACGAGTGTCTGAAATACACTAGGTATTTTATCATTTGGTTAATTTCCAATACAGTACATGAACATATCTAAAACTTTTCAAACGTCTGTTTCAGAAATTTTCTGGCTAGATCTCTTCCTGGGAGTAATACATTTCATATATTTATTACTGGGTAAAGCATTTCAAATTTGTAAACATTTCGAAACCACTTCTTTAGGGGCACCTGGGTGGCTCAGTCGGTTAAGCATCCAGCTTCGGCTCAGGTCATGAGCTCGGGGTATGTGGGATCCAGCCCCACATCGGGCTCTCTGCTGTCAGCACAGAGCCTGCTTTGTCCTCTGTCCCCCTCTCTCTCTGTCCCTCCCTGGCTCATTCTCTGTCTCTCCCTCAAAAATAAATAAAAACATTAAGAAAACTACTTTTTGGGGTGCCTGGGTGGCTCAGTCCGTTAAGCGACCGACCTCAGCTCAGCTCATGATCTCGAGGTTGGTGAGTTCGAGTCCCACGTCGGTGCGGACAGCTCAGAGCCTGGAACCTGCTTCAGATTCTGTTTCCCTCTCTCTCTCTCTCTGCCCCTCCCCACGTCTCTCAAACAATAAATAAACATTAAACGTTTTTTTTAAAAAACGACTTCTTTAAATTTCAAGGGAGTATGTCCCTATTTCTGGTATTTTTAAAATATTTTTAATGTTTATTTTTGCGACAGAGGGAGAAGGACAGAGCTCTAGCAGGGGAGGGGCAGAGAGAGAGGGAGACACATAATCTGAAGCAGGTTGCAGGCTCTGAGGTGTCAGCACAGAGCCCGATGCAGGGCTCGAACTCAGGAACAGCGAGATCATGACCTAAGCCAAAGGCGGACGCTTAACTGACTGAGCCACCCAGGTGCCCCTACATCCCCCTTTTAGATATAGTTTTTCTAGAATGTAATCCAGTTAAAAATGCCCTTTCAACAGTATATATGTCCACCATAGTAGAGTTGCCAGATAAAATACATAATGCCCCATTAAATTAGAATTTCGGTAAACAACAAATAATTTTTAGTAGAAGTATGTTCCCTGCATTATTTAACTGGACATCCTTTATTTGGAGAAGGGATGGCTAAGTCTGTGGAAGCAAGAGTCCTAGAGTGAGGTTAATGTAAATTTGTCTTTTAAATATGCTGAAGTTTTGCTAAGTGACAATCAGCCACATTATGGGCCTGGCAGGCAAGATGTATGTACAGACTACTTTGAGGGAAGGCATGACGAGAAAAAGAAATCTTGTCAATGAATTGGGTCTGGTAAGAAAATGACGTCATGCCCTTGGGAGGGCCACAAGAGTTTCCAGAAAATTGTACATTAACGAAAATAAGAACTGAGAACAAACTGAGGGTTGATCGGGGGGTGGGAGGGAGGGGAGGGTTGGTCATGGGCACTGAAGAGGGCATCTTTTGGGATGAGCACTGGCTGTTGTATGGAAACCAATCTGACAATAAATTTCATATATTAAAAAAAAAAAAAATAAGAGATCGCCACTTAGGAAAACTTACTCAGGCACTCAGGGCTTTGGGAAGAGGTATTTGATGACGCACCAGAAAGACTCCATGGGAAAGTAAAGGTGTGAGATTTGGCTGAGTGGCTACAGGGAAAGCAGTTTTAATTCCTTCAAAAAAATAATTCTTGAGCACCTATTTTGTGCCATGCACTGTTCAAGATAAAAGCCCGAATCCTCATGGAATTGACATTTCTGTTGGGGAAAGGGATACACACGGTGCATAAAGGAATGAGGAAAACATATGGCATGTCGCTTGATGATTAGTGCTATGGGGGACAATTAAGCAAGGAAGGGAGATAGGAAAGGGGGATGGGAGAAACTTACATAAGGAAGTGATGTTTGAGCAGAACCTTAAACAGGCAAGGAAGAAAGTCATGCTTGTATCCGGTATAAAGTACTCCAGCAGTGGCACCTGGGTGGCTCAGTCAGTTAAGGATCCAACGTCGGCTCAGGTCAAGATCTCTTGGTTCGTGAGTTCGAGCCCCCCGTTGGCCTCTGTGCTGACAGCTTGGAACCTGGAGCCTGTTTTGGATTCTGTGTCTCCCTCTCTCTCTGTTCCTCCCCTGCTAGTGCTCTGTCTGTCTGTCTCTCTCTCTCTCTCTCTCTCTCTCTCAAAAATAAACATTAAGAAAATAAGTAAAATAAGATAAAGTATTCCAGCAAAGAGAACATCTATGCAAAAGCCCAGTTCTGTCTAGGAGAAACAAGGAGATCAATTCGGTAGAAGCTCAGAGAACTAGCAGGAGAGAAAGTCATGGGGAGGGAGATGTCGAGCCTTCCTATGAGGCCTTCTAGAATAACGTCGGGACATTGTCTTTCACCGTGAGTGTTAGCCCCTGGAGATTTCTGAGCATAAGACTGGCTTTGGAAAAGGGTCACCTTGGCTGGCAGGTAGAGGATAGAATGTAAGGGGGCCAGGCCACAAACAACACAATCAGTTTTAAGACTTAATGAGGAAGAGACTGATGCTTCCTTCTATGAATTATAGCTAAAAGTGGTAAAAAAAAAATAATACGTTTTTATTAAACAGTCAGATGAGGGGTGTCTGGCTGGCTCAGTCAATAGAGCGTGGAACTCTTGGTCTCAGGGTTGTAAGTTCAAGCCCCACGTTGGGTGCAGAAATTATTTAAAAATAAAAAATATGAAATAAAATAAAATGAACAGCAAGATGACACCTAGGCGCCCTTCTTTTATTTAAGGAAGAAACGATTTCATACAGCAGAGTCCTGTGAAACAGTGGTTCAGCTAGCTACTTTATAATAGAGACCTTGAGTAAGATTGCTTCATTGCACGACAAGAGTATTGCCCGCTAGTAGTCTAGATGTTATATAATTTTTCTGGGCCCACATTTGACACCAACTTCTGTCTATCCCAAGCCTCCTACCTCTTCAGGATGGACTGGAAGCCTCTAGTCCTCAGATGGCAAGTTTCTGTCACACCTCGTGCCGTTATCTCAACCCTGGGAAATCATCACTGCTTACAATACATTTTATCTATTGAGCCTGAAAACAACGCCAGAACCTTTCTTAACACCATGGGGGGTTTTTTTGTTTTGTTTTGTTTTTTGTGTGTGTGTTTTTTTTAGACAGCCTTTATTGATGTACTAGCTGTTATTTTATTCACTGTACCAGGGCACCTGCAGGAGAGAATGAAATGCGGCTGATATCTAACCCATGCTCTTTTCTTCGTGGGCTGGGCCTGTGCTCTGAGAGTGTCTTTTTCCAACTCCCTGCTGTGTCTGTTTTAGGGGAATAAGCAGGGGGAGGGAGGTCACTTGCTATAGCCGTTGCAGAGAATAAGAATGTTTAGACAGGGTGGGGAGACATACATGGAAGCATTCATCTTTGAGGAAGGGCGAAGATTGCATTTTTTTCTGTCGTAAATAGGCGGCGATCTGGATGATGCTTACGTAAGTGGTTATGTGCCTCTACCTCTTGGCAACCAACGAAAGCCAACCTTGGCTTCTGAGCCTGTTCAACGCCAGACGCCCTTCTGTTCGAGAAATTTAAATTCACGTAAAACCTAAAGCAATCTGCTATTTACTGATGCATTTGCCTTGTTTAGTTACGTTCGGTATTAAAGAAACACACATACGACATTCTGATTTTACACAATAGATAAATTAAGTGCTAAATGATTTATAGAGCCACAGTTCCCTGGGTGATTCTGACGTACGTAACTTGGTTGCAACCCACGGAGCTTAGAAAGGAAGTCGGTTGTCCTGGAGCGGGAATCAAACCAGAACCATCATGAACCACGGGGAGCTCGAGAGCTCCTTAAACAAGTGCGTTCACCTGCCCCTTAATGAGAATCTTCTGCTAAAGTGAGGCTGTGTCGGACTAAGGAAATTTCAGCAGAACAAGATAGAGGAAGTCAAGGAACAAAACTTCACTCCCAAAGCGGAGGCCACTTGAAGGAGAAACTTCAGCACGCATGCTCTGGCCACATGCCAGTCCCAAAGATCGCCAGCTGCAGGGCTCTCGGATGAGGCTTCCCCTGAGCCGGTTGCATGAGGAAAGCTTGTCATTTAATGGGTAACCTATGCCCACCCCTGCCTTGCTTTCTATAATCCCCTTCAAGATTCGAGTGGCTTTTCTGTGCATGTTCTCCAAGCCTATTACTCCTGTCTTGTGCACAGACCAGAACTGCAAAAACAGCCCAAGTGCAGACATCTTCAGGATTTATGAATAAGTGGGCTGAGTGCTTCCTGCTTTTTTTTCCCCCCCTGTGATTTTTCTTAATGATATTCAACATTTTCCGATTATTTTAGCCAAAGCAACGCTTGGGCAGCTGTCCTCGAAGAACAGTCTCTAAGGACTTTTGACCCCCTTCCCTTGGGATGTGACAGCTCAAAACTCATCATTTTAAAACATGCTTGAAGAGGGGCGTCTGGGTGGCTCAGTGGGTTGAGCGTCAGACTCTTGATTTGGGCTCAGGTTGTGATCCCAGGGTTTTGGGATCAAGTCCCACGTTGGGCTCTGTGCTGAGTGTGGAGCCTGCTTAAGATTCTCTCTCTCTCTCCCTCTCTGCTCTGCTCTCACGCTCTCTTTCTCTCTCTCTCTCTCTCTCTCAAATCAAAAATAAAAAACATGCTTGACGAGATGGAGAAGTGAGGAAATTAGAGGGGGGAAATACAGGTGTGATTTGGAAAACCAACCGGAAGAGAGACAACTTGTCCAGAACATTCCTTTGGGTGGCTCTTTGCAGAAAACACTTCGTATTTGCATAATGCTTTACCATGTAAAGGGTCTTTCTTGTATTTTTGCACTTAATCGTCATAGCAACACTGATGAGAAAGGTGACTGGACTTTTCCATTACCGCATAGTAATTGTGCAAGGAAGCTGGTTCTAGAACTGAAGTCTGGCTCCTTATTTCATGCTAGACTGCTTTATTATTTGTTGGGACCCCCTGGACCACCTTCATCTCACAAGTTATATATTGTGTATTTTAGAAAGGTTTTTATTTGAAGGGAGATTATCTAAATGTTTGTAGGCTAATATTATAACAAAACGTATTAAACTAAAGGAAACCAGGGGCACCTGGGTGGCTCAGTCAGTTGAGCATCTGACTTGATTTCGGTCTGGGTCGTGATCTCGGGGTTGTGGGGTCGAGCTGCACATTGAATTCCATGCTGAGTGTGGAGCTTGCTTGGGATTCTCTCTCTCTCTCTCTCTCCCTCTGCCCCTCCCCCACTCGCATTCATATGCAAGCCCGTGCTCCACCCCCAAAGAAAAATAAATAGACTGAAGGTAACAAATGGAGTAGACAGGATAGAATGCCACCCTCCCTCCACTCTGAAGAAAACGTAGGGCTCTCTTTGTGACCGCCTATATTGCAAATTGAATCATGTTTCAGGCTCTAAAACCTTAGCGGTCATACATACTGCAAAGGACCCAAGGGGGGTTTTCTTTAAGTAAACTGTCAAAAGCAGCTACAGATGGAAAACTTCTATAATTCTACTTCATCTGTGATGAAAGATATTTTCATTTCGGGCTGGGAGCTGTTCTTTTTCCGTCACTCAGATTACTTTATGAGCCATTTGCTGTAGAAGTAGGTATTTTTACTCTTTAATGGAATGAAATGGTGTAAGGTTGAGGCTCATTATCAAATTGGAATGCATACACACACACACACACACATATACACACACATATATACACATATATATAATGAAGTTTGTTACCTACAGAAAATCTCTGAAGAGACCTAGATATGGTCAAAGCTGTCAACTTTAATGAAATATTCTAATTCACTAAAAACATGCAAATGAAGCAAGACACTTCATATTTCATATTTCTTGAAACTTTAACTGTCCAAAAGGCGTTGACCTCTCTGAATATAAATAGAACACTCTCCCTATCTATAGGTGTCTACGAACATTAAATCACTTGGCAGTCACTTAGCAAACTAGCCAAATGTAAACAAAATTTTGCCACTGGATACAAGGGGCTAAATGCAACAAATCAACTGATATGCATGAATGGGAAAAGAGGTGTATCGCAAAGAATAAAAAGGGGGCTCCCGGGTGGCTCAGTTGGTTAAGCGTCCCACTCTTGATTTCAGCCCGGGTCATGACCTCGCAGGTCGTGAGATGAAGCCCGTGTCACGCTTCTGTTTCCCTCTCTCTCTGCTCCCCCTGCCCCACTTGCGCACGTGTTCTTTCTCTCTCAAAATAAATAAATAAACATAAAGCAAATAAAAATAAAAAGGACAATTATGTAGCACATCACCAATTCCAAGATTCATATTTTGTATAGAATAGTGCATGCTACATCACTTTCTGCTCTTTTTAACATTTTTTTTTGCATTTGAATATGGTTGACACAGTGTTCAGCTTCTCTATATGTTTGTTACGCTGTGCTCAACACAAGTGTGGCCTCCAGTTATGGAATGATATCATTGACTGTGTTCACTATGCTGTGCCTTTTATTCCCCTGATCATTCATTCCGTAACTGGAAGCCTGTATCTCCCACTCCCCTACACCCATTTTGCCCACCCCAGCCCCCTTTCCTCTGGTAATCATCAGCTTGTTCTCTGTATTTACAGATCTGATTCTGGTTTTTGTTTGCTTATTCATGTGTTTTGTGTTTTAGGTTCCATATATGAGTGGAATCGTATGGTATTTGCCTCTCCCAGTCTGGCTTATTTCATTTAGCATAATACCCTCTCAGCCCATCCATGCTGTTGCAAATGACACAATCTCATCCTTTTTAATGGCTGCATGAAGTGATGTGTATGTATCACATCTCCCTTATCCATTCTTCTATTAATGGACATTTAGGTTGCTTCCATATCTTAGCTATTGTAAATGACGCTGCAATAAACATAGGGGTGCATATATCTTTTCAAATTAGTGTTTTCCTTTTCTTTAGATAAATACCCGTTAGTGGAATTTTGGTGTTTCTATTTTTAATTTCTTGAGGAACCTCCATACTGTTTTCCACAGTGGCTGTACCAGTTTACATTGCGTGCTCATGAATTGGGAGAACAAATATTGTTAAAAATGTCCATACACCCAAAGCAATCCACAGATTCAATGCAATTCCTATAAAAATACCAACAGTGTTTTTCGGAGAACTGGAACACAAAAATTTGTATGGAACCAAAAAAGACCCTGAATAGCCAAAGCAATCTTGAGAGAGAAGAACAAAACTGGAGGTTTCATGGGGCACCTGGGTGGCTTGGTCGGTTGGGCGGCCGACTTCGGCTCAGGTCATGATCTCGCGGTCCGTGAGTTCGAGCCCCGCGTCGGGCTCTGGGCTGACAGCTCAGAGCCTGGAGCCTGTTTCGGATTCTGTGTCTCCCTCTCCCTCTGCCCCTCCCCTGTTCATGCTCTGTCTCTCTCTGTCTCAAAGATAAATAAACGTAAAAAAAAAAAAAAACTGGAGGTGTCACAATCCCAGATTCCAAGATCCACTACAAAGCTGTGGTAATCAAAACAAATGGTACTGGCCAAAAAAAAATGGACACATAAATCAATGGAATAGAATAGAGAGCCACACTTATATGGTCAATTAATCTATGACAAAGGAGACAAGAATATACAATGGGGAAAAGACGATCTCTTCAATAAATAGTTCTGAAAAAACTGGACAGCTACATGCAAAAAATGAAACTGGACCACTTTATAAAACCACGCACAAAAATGAAATCAAAATGCATTAAAGACCTAAATGTGAGGCCTGAACTGTAAAAATTCTAGAAGAGAGCACAGGCAGAAACTTCTCCAACATCAGCCATAGCAACATTTTTCTAGATATCTCCTAAGGCAAGGGAAACAAAAGCAAGGACAAGCTACCGGGAGTACATCAAAATAAAAAGCTTCTGCACAGGGAAGGAAACAACAAAACTAAAAGGCAACCTACTGGATGGGAGAAGATATTTACAAATCACATATCTGATAAGGGATTAATATCCAAAATATGTAAAGAACTTACACAAGTCAACACCAAAACAACAACAACAATCCGATTAAAACATGGGCAGAAGACATGAATAGACACTTCTCCAAAGAAAACATCCAGATGGCCAACACATACATGAAAAGATGCTCACCATCACTCATCATCAGAGGAATGCAAATCAAAACCACAATGAGATATCACCTAACACCTGTCAGAATAACTAAAATCAGAAGGTAAAGAAATACCAAGTGTTGGTGAGGATGTGGAGGGAAAAAAAAATGCTCATGCACTGTGGTCGGGAACTTTTTGTTCTTTGAAAAAATATAAACATATTCAAACAAAAAGATTAATCATTTTAGACTGTAGCACCTGAATGTGCTAAAGAAACCTTTGTAGGGAAATAAAAATAACATTGTTGGTAAGGCATGTAGACTGACAATTTGGTTATTTACTTGGTTGAGTATAAACCTGTATGTGTCCTCAAAAGAAAGTCCAAATATTTAGCATAAGAATAAAACTGCATGTATTTTTTAAAAATGCGACTTTGAAGGCCTTTGCAGTGATCACTTTGTAGTCTGCCCCGTGAAAGCCTTCAAAACCGAAACAGAAGACCGTAAAAACAAGTACTTTGATTACTCTTAATCATTTGATTTGGGAAAGTCCAAAATTTGGAGGAATTTATTTGATTTTTTTATATCACTAACAGACTACGGATAGGTCTATAATGACGATGGACAAGGCAATCCTCTGAAATGATTCAGACAAAAAACTCACTCTTGCCTGCATTTATGAAACATAAATTTAATGTTAAGCTCTCTAGGACTTAGATTAAAAGTATTAGGAGTGGGACAGGAGTGAGCATCTATTAACATTCTTATTTCAGGGGCGCCTGGGTGGCTCAGTGGATTCAGCGACCGACTTCGGCTCAGGTCATGATCTCACAGTTTGTGGATTTCTGCCCCGCGCCTGGCTCTGTGCTGATGGCTCAGAACCTGGAACCTGCTTGGGATGCTGTGTCTCCCTCTCTCTCTGCCCCTCCCCTGCTTATTCTCCCTCTCTCTCTCTCTCTCAAAAATGAATAAACATTAAATTTTTTTTTACAAAATACATTCTCATTTCATACTTGGGGAGCACAAGCCCAGAGAGGTGAAATGACTTGTTTAATATCACAAAACTAAATGCTGGCCAGTTGGAGCCCAAGTATGTGTCCAGTATTCCAATCTAGTGTACTTGTGATTTCCAGAGACTGCCTCAAGCTTTCCCTGGCTACTACCAAAAATATATAATGATTTCTGTTTAAGAGAACTTTTTGATTTTCAGGTCATAGCAAGAGTAACAATTCATTGCGTGCCTGGTTGAGTGCCCCCTCTCCGTGCTAACTACCTTATGTTATTTGGGAGAATTTGAACTTTAATTTTTTTTCATGTTTTTTTTAAATTTATTTTTGAGAGACACAGTGCAAGCGGGGGAGAGGGAGAGAGAGAGGGAGACACAGAATCCGAGGCAGGCTCCGGGCTCCGAGCTGTCAGCACAGAGCCCAACGCGGGGCTTGAACTCACGGACCGCGAGATCATGACCTGAGCCAAAGTCAGACGCTTGATGGACTGAGTCACCCAGGCGCCCCTCAGAGAATTGATATGACAATATAGTGTCTTCCAACCAAGGAACACGGCATGCCTCTCCATTTGCTGTTTTAGACAATCTTTGACTTCTTTTGCCAGCTACGTAAAATCACGTCTCTCTGATAACAGTTTCCTTGACTTCAAATTACTCCAGCTTTTCAGAACAGTTGCTAGGTCATTCTGCTCTCATTTTATTAAGATGGAATTATAACCAGTAAAATTCAGGGAAAGTACAATGTGTTCATTCAGGGGAAGCCTGTCATTTGGCTCCAAATTAACAGAGAAATGCCAGCAAGACATTTATAATGACATTCACCATGAAAGCTTTTCAGGAAAAAATATCAGAAGCTGATAGTTAATTGTTTAGCAATGTTATTAGGATATAATTTGACATGTAATAAATGGAATAGGTTGAAATCGTACAATGTGATAAGTTTTTTTTTTGTTTTTTTTTGTTTTTTTGTTTTTTTTTTTTATTTATTTTTGGGACAGAGAGAGACAGAGCATGAACGGGGGAGGGGCGGAGAGAGAGGGAGACACAGAATGGGAAACAGGCTCCAGGCTCCGAGCCATCAGCCCAGAGCCCGACGCGGGGCTCGAACTCACGGACCGCGAGATCGTGACCTGGCTGAAGTCGGACGCTCAACCGACTGCGCCACCCAGGCGCCCCAACAATGTGATAAGTTTTGACCCATGCCTACATACATAAACTCATCACCATCGACGGAGTGAACAGATCTAGCACGCCCAAAAAGGTCCCTGTGCCCTGTGGTAATCTTTTCCCATGCTCAATCAGCATCTTCCATATTCCCAGGCAACCACTGATCTGCTTTCTGTCATTATACATTCATTTGCATACCCTAATAGTTTACATATACATAGACTCATACAGTCTGATCTTTTTTTTTGTCTAGCTCACTTCACTCAGCATAATCATTTTGAGATTCATCCAAACTTTTGCGTGTATCAGAAGTTCATTTCCTTTAATGCTGAGTAGGGTTCTGTTGTATACATATTCTACAATTTATCTTTTTCGGTCGATGGACATTGGGGATGTTTCCTTTCTGGGGCCATTTTAGAAATAAAGATGTCTCGAACATTTACATATGAGTCTTTGTATGGGCATATGCTTTGATTTTTCTTAAATAGTTACTTAGGAGTTGAATGGGTGTATCATATAATACGGACCTGTTTAAAGTTTTGAGAAGCTGCCAAACTGGTTGCCAAAGTGGTTGGTACCGTTATACGTTCCCACAGGCAGTATCTGAGCATTCCAGAACGTGGAGGCACATTCTTGCCACCATTTGGTAGGTCATTTTCATTTTATTGCTTCTAATAGATGTATAAGTGGTACTTTACTGTGTGTGTGTGTGTTTTTTTTTTGTTTTTTTTTTTTGTTTTTTTTGCTTATTTTGAGAGAGAGAATGAATGCCCGAGCAGGAGCAGAGAGAGAGAGAGAGGGATGGTAAATCCCAAGCAGGCTCCGCACTGTCAGCACAGAGCCTGATGTGGGGCTGGAACCCACCAACCAGGAGATCATGACCGGAACTGAAATCAACAGTAGGACACTTAACCGACTGAGCCACCCAGGCTCTCCTCTTACTGTGTTCTTAATTTTCATTTCTTTGATTACTACTGATGAACATCTTTTCATGTGTCTATTTGCCACTCATGCGTTTTCTTTGGTGAATTGTCTGTTCAAGTTCTGCCCATGTTCAAATTGGGTTGTTTTCTTAGTATTCAATTTTGAGAGTTCTTTACACATTCTACATTCAAGTCTTTATCATCTATAGTGCAAACATTTTCACCCAGTGACCTGTGTTCATGTTCTTTTAACAGTGTCTCTCAAAGAGCAGAACTTTCCAATTGTGATGAAGTCTATTTTATCAACTTTTTGCTTTTATGGATTGGACTTTTGGTGTCATATCTAAGAAATCTTTGCCTAACCCAAGGACACAAAAATTTTCTCTTGTATTTTCTTCTAAGAGTTTTATATGTTTAGATTTTACATTTAGGTCTATGATCCATTTTGAGTCAATTATCACATATGATAAAGAGGCATGAACCCATGTTCATATTTTTTGCATATGGGTATCGAATTGTTCTAGCACAAGTTTGGGAAAAAAAGACTGGCCTTTCTCCACTGAATTGCATTTGGTCAATTGTTGGAAATCAATTGTCCATATATATGTGGACTCATTTCTGAACTCTCTATTCTGTTCCATTGATCTACATGTTTGTAAAAATAAACCAATGTCAAGATCCTAGTACCATGCAGTTTTGATTACTGTAGATTTATAATGAGTCTTGAAAACAGATTCTCTTACTCCTCCAAACCTGTACTGTTTTCCCAAGTGCTTTTAGCTCTTTAGTTCTTTTTCCAAGTTCTTTGAGCTATTCTAGATCCTTTGCATTCCCACATGACTTTGAATATATATGATCTATGTATCAATTTGGAGAAAACTGGCAAAATGACAAGTCTTCTGATCTATGGATACCATATATCTCTCTATGCATTCGCAATTTATTTTTTCTCAGTAGTGTTTTATAGTTTTCGGTGTACTGGTCTTGAACGTCTTTTATCAGATTTGCACCTACGTATTCATGGAGTTTTTTCTGCTATTGTCGATGGTATTATGTTTAAATACAATTTTCAATTGTTAGTTGCTAGCAAAGAACATTGATGACTATTTTTTTAATTTTTTTAATGTTTGTTTATTTTGAGAGAGAGAGAGAGCAAGGGGGAGGGAGTGAGGGAATTGCAAGCAGACTCCGCACTGTCAAGATCAAGAGTCAGACGCTTCACCGACTGAGCCATCCAGACGTCCCTTGATGACTCTATTTTTACCTTGTATCCTTCAACCTTGTTAAACTCACTTATTGTATCTAATATATTTTTTTGTAGATTCCATAATATATTTTATATGGATCATCACGTTGCACGTGAAGAAAGACCGTCATGGGGCACCTGAGTGGCTCAGTTGGTTGATCATCTGACTTCGGCTCAGGTCACGATCTCACAGTCTGTGAGTTCGGGCACCGCGTCAGGCTCTGTGCTGACAGCTTGGAGCCTGGAGCCTGTTTCACATTCTGTGTCTCCCTCTCTCTCTGCCACTCCCCCATTCATGCTCGCGCGCGCGCTCTCTCTCTCTCTCAGAAATAAATAAACATTTTAAAAAAGACAATCTTACTTCTTCCTCTGCAATCTGAATGCCTTATTTCTTCCCTGATTACACTTGCTAGAATATCCAGTACAACACTGAAGAGAAGTGGAAGGAGTCAACCTCCGCAAATCATGTAGTTTTTATTTTACCATTGAGGGTGATATTATCTACAGAGTTTGTAGGTGCCTTTTGTCAAATTGAGAAAGTTTCTTCTCATTTCTAGTATTCTGAGTGTTTTACAAGGAATGAACCTCTTTGTTGTGAAGTGGTAAGCTTTTCTTTTTTTTTTTTTTTAATTTCTGATTACTGGACCCTTATCAGAAATGTGATTTGCAAATATGGCTTCCCATTCTGTGGCTCATCTTTTCAAACACTTGATGGTGTCCTTTGATGCACAAAAGATTTTAGTTTTGATGAAATCCAATTTATATGTTTTTTATTTTGTTGCTTGTGCATTTGGCAGGGGGGAGAGCATGAGCAGGGGAGGGGCAGAGGGAGAAGGAGACACAGAATCCCAAGCAGGCTCCAACTGGGCCACCCAGGTGCCCCTGGAGAGAGTCTTTTTTTACATTTATTTATTTTTAAGAAACAGAGACAGAGCACAAGTGGGAGCGGGGCACAGAGAGAGGGAGACACAGAATCCAAAGCAGGCTCCAGGCTCCAGGCTGTCAGCACAGAGCCTGACGCAGGGCTCGAACCCACAATTGTGAGATCATGACCTGAGCCGAAGTCGGACACTTAATCGGCTGAGCCACCCAGGTGCCCCTGGATAGAGACAGTCTTAAGCAAGCTCCATGCCCATCGAGGAGCCCAATGCAGGGCTCGATCCCACGGCCATGAGATCACGATCTGAGCCAAAATCAAGAGTCGGAGGCTTAACCATACATAGGAGGCTTAACTGACGGAGCCACCCAGATGCCTCAGTTGCTTGTGCTTTTGGCATCATATTAAAGAAACCATTGCCAAATCCAAAGTCATGAAGATTTCGTTTGGTTTCTCCTACAAGTTTTATACTTTTAATTTTTACATGTAGGTCTTTGATCCATTTGGGGGTAATTTTTTAATATAATGTGAGACAAGGATCCAATTTTCTGCCTTTACGTGTGGGTATCCAGTTGCCCCAACACCATTTGTTCAAGACTGTTCTTTCCCCTTTGAGTAGTATTTTTGGCAACCCTTGTGGAAAAGAAATTGACCATGCACGAGAGGGTTTATTTCTGAACTCTTCTCGTTTGAATTTTTTTGTTGTTGTTTTTATTTTATTTTTGAGAGAGAGAGAGAGACAGAGAGACAGAGCATGAGCAGAGGAAGGACAGAGAGAGAGGGAGACACAGAATCCGAAGCAGGCCGCAGGCTCCAAACTATCAGCACAGAGCCCAACGCGGGGCTAGAACTCAGGAACCATGAGGTCTCGACCTGAGCCCAAGTCGGACGCTTAACCGACTAAGCCACCCAGGCACCCCATTTCTGAACTAGTTATTCTCCTTCTGGATCTATACATCTGTCTTTATGTCAGTACAGCACTGTTTTGATTAATGTAGCTTTGTAGTAAGTCTTAAAATCTGAAGTGTGAGTCTTCCAACATCGTTCCTCTTCAAGATTGTTTTGGCTAGTTGGGACCCCTTGCAAATCCATATGAATTTGAAGATTGGTTTTCACATTTCTGCAAAAAAAAAATTTTGACATTTTAATAGAGATTGCATGGCATCTGTAGATTTTTTTGAGGAAAATTGCCCTCTTAACAATATTAAGTTTTCCAAGCCATTAATATAGGTTGTCTTTTCATTTATTTAGGGCTTCTTTAATGTCTTTCAGAAGTGTTTTGTGGTTTTCTGTGGACAGTCCTTACCTTCTTGGTTAAATGTATTCTTAAGAATTTTGTCTATTTTGGGGCACCTGGAGGGCTCAGTACATAGAGCATGTGACTCTTGATCTTGGGGAGCCCCATGTTAGTACAGAGATTGCTTAAAAAATTGTTTTAATCTTAAAAAAAAATTAAAAAATAAAATAAGTACAAATTTTAGAAAATAATTTTATCCAGTTTGGTGATTTTGCAGGTGGAATTGTTTCTTAACTTCCTGTCTGGATTGTTCATTGCTAGTGTATAGAAATACAATTAATTTTGAT
Source organism: Neofelis nebulosa (assembly GCF_028018385.1). Lineage (NCBI taxonomy): Eukaryota > Metazoa > Chordata > Mammalia > Carnivora > Felidae > Neofelis > Neofelis nebulosa. The sequence continues at coordinate 94,904,894 of NC_080800.1, forward strand.
ACGTTGACCTTGCATCCTGTAAATATGCTGAATTCTCTTATTTTTTTAATGTTTATTCATTTTCTTTTGAAGGACGGAGAGAGACAGAGCATGAGCGGGGAAGGGGCAGAGAGAGAGAGGGAGACACAGAATCCGAAGCAGGCTCCAGGCTCTGAGAGGTCAGCACAGAGCCCGACGCAGGACTCGAACTCGTAAACTGCAAGATCATGACCTGAGCCAAAGTCGGACGCTCAACCGACTGAGCCACACAGGAGCCCCTGAATTCACTTATGAACTTTAACTTTTTTTGGTAGATTCTTCAGGATTTCCCGAATGTATGGTCCTGTAATCTGCAAATGCTGATAACTTTACGTCTACTTTTCCAATTTGGATGCATTTTATTTCATTTTGGCACCTAATTGTTCTGACTAGAATTTCCAGTTTGTTAAAATATGTGTTTTTTATGTTTGAGGATGTGCATTCAGTTAAACCAAGCTAATGAATTTTTTATGCAAAGCTGTGTCAAGATTTTTCTATTGAAAAGAATAGTCTATAATCAGCATAGTAATATATAATGTGTGTGTTTAATAGATTTAAAACCTTCATAAGCTGGGGGCACCTGGGTGGCTCAGTCGGTTGAGGGTCTAACTCTTGACTTTGTCTCAGGTCATGATCTCAGGGTCGTGGGGTCCAGCCCCAAATCATGCTCCATGTTGAACGTGGAGCCTGCTTGAGATTCTCTCTCTCTCTCCCTCTGCCCCTTTCCTCTGCTGTCTCTAAAATGAGAAGAAAAAGGAAGAAAACGAAGGAAGATTCTGTCTTTCCCTCCGCCCCTCTCCCTCACTCATGCTTGCTTTCTAAAATAAAAAATCGAAAACCTTGATAAGCTGTTTCAAGTTTCACAAAAAGGTTTCCTTATGATAGAATCAAGCAACTACTGAAAATGTATAATCTTTCTTACAGTTTTTGTTTCATAGTTTGATATCCCTCCCCAAACTATTATAAATTTAAAGAGCCTGTGTAATTCATATTCATTCAGACTGCTCGTCTGCTTAGAATCTGTCTTCAGGGATAGCCTGAGGTGCAGGGAATCAATCTCCTTTTTTTTTTTCTTTTTTAAGTAAACTCTACGCCCAACCTGGGGCTTGACCTCAGGACCCCAAGATCCAGAGTCATGTGCTCTTCCGACCGGGCCAGCCAAGAGCCCTCCGATCCCCCTTTGAGGTAAGGAGTAATGGAATTATCCTAGAAGCTGACGTCAAGGTCTTCAAGTGTGAAGAATATGCATTTTTACTTGTAAAACGAGTAAGAAATAAATGCAGAATCACCTATTTTGGGGGCGACGGGGCGGCTCAGTCGGTCAGGCGTCCCACTTCGGCTCGGGTCGTGATCTCGCCGTCCGTGAGTTCGAGCCCCGCGTCGGGCTCTGCGCTGACAGCTCGGAGCCTGGAGCCTGCTTCGGATTCTGTGTCTCCCTCTCTCTTTGCCCCTCCCCCATTCATGCTCTGTCTCTCTCTGTCTCAAAAATAAATAAACATTATAAATAAATAAAGAAAGAAAGAATCATCTATTTTGCATCCTTTTTTTTGAGAGAGAGAGAGAGATAGTCAGGGGAGGGGTACAGGGATAGAATCCCAGCATGAAGCCCAACTCGGGGCTCGATCTTATGACCCTGAGATCATGACCTAAAGCAAAATCAAGAGTTGGACGCTTACCAACGGACCCACCCAGGCACTCCAATTTTTCATACCTTTTTGAACCCTCTGGTGGAAACGTGAATTGAATGTTCACTGGAGTAATCAGGCAAGAACAAGCATCTGAGTTATATTTGTGAAGGTGAGATCCTTTAGTTAAAGGAAAATCCCATGTCATCTACATTCTGGCTCGCTACGCGTTCATTTTGGATGTTCTCCAAATTGTCCCTCAAACTGGTTCTACTTTGGGGCACCTGCCTGGCTCAGCCAGAGGAGCCAGTGACCCTTGATCTCAGGGTTGTGAGCGCGAGCCCCACTGGGTGTAGTGATTACTTAAAAATAGAATCTTCAATAAAATAAAATAGTTCTACTCTTTTGACTCCGTTCCTAGATCCTCCCCCACCCCTGCCTCAGCCCCACGTCCTTCTGGCTGAGCCTTCATACCAAGAACAGTAGGAAGCTGAGAGACTTATAACTGAGGCACTGCTCTAAATGATGCAATCCAGATCAACAAACGAAGAGCAATCAGGATAGCACAAAAGGGGACGAAAAAGAAGCTTTTTGGTCGCTTTTTTTTTTTTTCAGAGCAGTGGAAGGCTTTAAAATAATTCCTTTATGAAATGAATGGTTTTCTTCACAGAAGATATTTCCATTCATTCAAAGAAATCTTGCAGGCTGATGAGACCCGAAGGAATGGGGAAAGATGGAAACCGGCGATTAACAGCAAACCTGTCCCCTAAAATTTAACCAGCCCACCGGAATATGATATAATCAAGCAATGCCCCCTAAGGCGAGGGTTGTGAGATACTACCTGGGTCATACTTCTAGTAAAAAATTATTTGCCATGGGGCGCCCGGGTGGCTCAGTCGGTTAAGCATCCGACTTGGGTTCAGGTCATGATCTGGAGGTTCATGAGTTCGAGCCCCGCGTGAGGCTCCACACTGACAGTACAGAACCTACTCGAGATTCTCTCTCCTTCTCCCCGTCCCTCCCCTGCTTGTTCTGTCTCTCAAAAATAAATAAATAGGCTTTTTAAAAAATTATTTGTTGTATGTCTCAAATGTGAATTTAACTGGATGTCCTGTAATGTATTTATTTTGATTGATTGATTGCTACTCCATCGCATCTGTGGCATTTAACATTTAAAGTCGGGTTTCGTCATTTAACATTCTCTAAAGAACAAAGAGTTTTTACTCAGCTTCGTGAAGGAAAAAAATAACATTTTCTTTTCTCTTGACTGCGAACACAATTTGAACCCTATTCTATTACTTTTCTAAAGGTTCAGACGGTAAATATAACTTCACTTATAGAACACGGAGTCTCAGTTCCTACACAGTAGCAATAACAGTGTAACCATAAGTCCTAGGTTTCTAAGTTTCCTGGTTATCTGTGGATTCACCGTCTTCTCAGCCGAGGCCTTATACCTTTGGATACCAAATTTTCTATTTCAGTGAACTTGGGGGACGGGGGATGGGGTGCGGGGGGTGGAACTTCAGGAACGTTCCTTTGCTTTGGGCTGTGTTTGCCTCGTGCTTGCTGAGCAGCAGAGAGTTAAAATCTTTTTTTCAATATCGCCACTCAAATTGCTGTTTACCATCTAAAGTACAGGGTACAGAGTGAGGAGAAAGGCCACAAGGGTCATTATGCTCTGGTGGCAAAAGACCTATCATTATTTTCATTCTGTTCGATGCCAACAAACCGTTTATTAAAGGACAAAATTGGAAATTCTCCACTTTGCTCTTTTTGGGGACTGTTGTATTTGATGTCCCCAACCTGAGGAAAAGACGAGCGAAATTCCATTTTGTTTCCTCACGTGGACTTGAACTATTTTAAAATCCTGTTCCCGAAGCGAATCTGGCTTCCCGAGACTGAGATCATTTGGTCAGTCACGGAGGGAAACAGTAGTTTGCCTTCTTCTCTCAACTCAATTCAGGCCTGAATGTAATGAATTTAACTCATTTCATCCTCTCACCCAGAACTTTGCATTGCATAGCCTAAGTTATTGACAACTGTTTGTTAAATGAATGAACGTAGGAACTGCTTTTATTTGGCACTAACTAAACCGTCATACCCAGACGTGTGGGGCCTCCGAGCACCTATCTCCAAAAGGAATTTCTTCCCTTTTCGTTAACTCGAAATAAGAGACTTTACAGCTCTGTTATCAAGAACTACTTGGATGTAGGGGCACCTGGGTGGCTCCGTCAGTTCAGCATCCGACTTCGGCTCAGGTCATGATCTCACGGTTCGTGGGTTCGAGCCCCGCGTCGGGCTCTGTGCTGACAGCTCGGAGCCTGGAGCCTGCTTCGGATTCTGTGTCTCCCTCTCTCTCTCTCTCTCTCTCTGCCCCTCCCCCACTCGTGCTCTGTCTCTCAAAAATAAATAAACATTAAAAAATTAAAAAAAAAAAAAAAAAGAATTACTTGGATGAAGAGAGAAAGAGGAGAGAGGTTTGGGGATTTTCCCTACTGACAAAGTCAAACAAGTAAGTCTATCAACAGAGAGTTTTAGCTGAAGTGAATATTGACTGTAGTGCAGTATATTCTAGAGTCTTAAAACAGGTCTCTTGTCATCTGCTCAAACTCAAGTGGTGAAAGCTCCAGGCTGGTTGGGATATTGTTCATCATGAGTTGCATTTTAGCTCAGCGTGTTTTTGCATATCTGTAGGAAGTCTTGAATGTAGCCAGAAGAGAAGGACAAACCCTGGAGAGAGAGAAAAAAAAAAAAGTTAGTCTGTAAGCAAGTTGGAGAAGGGGCCACGAAAACAATGTGGGAGGCTAGTTTTAAAGAGATTCCTCTGAGCCGAAGACCAGGGGAATATATTCAGTATTCAGGAGGCTAACGGCAGAATTTTCCATCCAGGGAGAAGTGGTGCTAGATTCCAGAACAGAAGAACCTCACTTCCTTAGACGCAAAGGTGGGAAAGAGGGAGAAAACCTGAAAGAGAAAGAGAAGGAAGAGCTGGACGATGGCAAAAAAGCTAAAACCACAAAGGAAGAACTCTGGATCCCATAGCGTGAGGGCTAAAGTAAGGAGTTGAGGCACTATATTAAGAAATCGGGGAGGGGAGCCACCCGGGTGGCTCGGTCAGTTCAGCGTCCAACTCTCGATTGCGGCTCAAGTCATGATCTTACGGGTTCGTGAGATCGAGCCCTGCGTCGGCAGGGGAGGCTCTCGCTCTCTCTCTCTCAAAATAAATAAACACACTTTAAAATTAATTAATTAAGTAAAAAGCAAAATCAGACAAAAATTACTGAAATTGAGGGGTGCCTGGGTGGCTCCCTCGGATCTCACAGTGGGTGGGATCTCACAGCGGGTGAGTTTGAGCCCCGAGTACTGCTCTGTGCTGAAATCACAGAGCCTGCTTTGGATTCTCTCTCTCTCTCTCTCTCTCTCTCTCTCTCTCTCTCTCTCTGTCCCTCCCCTCCTTGTGCTCTCTCTCTCTCTGAAAATAAATAAATAAACTTAAAACCAAAAGAATTATTGACATGGAAAGAAAATTCTTGAAATTCGATGAACCAACTAAAAAAGGACACTGTGTACTTACTCTGTACCAGTCAATACCCCAGGTTCTTTTACTATGATTTTGGTCCTCAAATCACTCTTCGAGTAGAAATTTTTATCTTTATTTTGTGGATGTTAAAGATGGTGGCTCCCATTCATCTTGTTCAAGATGCAACAGTGAGAAATTGAGAGGGAATCCCAGCTCAGGAATAATTCAGGTGCTCCTGACGGACTGAAGCCCACACTCTTAATGAATGGAGTTTGCATCGGGCTGGTTCAGGTAACTATGTATATCTCTATTTCCTGCTGTAGAGTTTATTACCCGCTGAGGTTTAATAACTTCGGAATTTATTAATTTTGCAATAAAGGCAACTGAAGCCCTATAGGGAAAAGAAGTCAGAAGGGAAATTAGACTCGTCAGAGGGCGTATTTCCCACTTCCTGAGGTTGTGACAGCAAAAAAAAAAAAAAAAAAAAAGTACGGTGACAGCAAAAACCAAAACATACTTCTTGTGACCCCCTCCATCTTCCTTCCACACCTATAGCTTCCACTCCTCTAATTCTACAAACCAGTTTAACTTTGTCACCTCTCATACGTGTCCCCTCACCTCATGCCCTGACCCGATCCTGGATCTAAATGGGGAGGGGCAAGCGGTGGAGTCCAATAAAGGAACCTGGTGGCTTTTCCATCACTCAGGAGGACTGAGACTCCTGAAAGAGCCTCGCGGCTTTGTTCCTCCCAATGTAACTCGGCCAATAACCCACGCGCCTTCTACCCATAGCCCTTTAGGTGAGGTCCTGCCTTCTCCCTCCCTCACCACCCCCACCCCCACTTCAAGTCCTTCCAGGGACAGGATGCTCTTGACCCTGAACTCTGCTCTTGTCAACACTGAGTCGCTCTTCCTTCGATTCTATTATTAACGATAAAACCTATGAACTTTACAAAGCGCTGTTAAATTCATATCTCGCCTGGTCTTGACCGCCTTGTATACTTGGGTACGAGTATTTCTTATCCCCGTGTTAACGATAAGAAGCCTAGGGGCGCCTGGGTGGCTCAGTCGGTTGAACATCAGACCCTTGATTTCAGCTCAGGTCTATGATTTCACGGTCTGTGAGTTTGAGCCCCGCATAGGGCTCTGCGCTGTCAGCGTGGAGCCTGCTTGGAATTCTCTCTCTACTTCCCTCTCTTCCCCGCTTGCACACTCGCTCACTCGCTCTCTCAAAAGATGAATAAATAAAATAAAGTGAAGAAGCCTGAAGAGTTGTGACTTGCCTTAGGACACAGGATATTAAGTGATTTTTCTGGTGAACAGACCAGTCCTCGGTCACCAACGCCCTGTTACATTCTGACTGTCCCTTCTGCCCTATTGGCTCACATACTGGTCTGAGATCTATCTTTGACCCTAAGTTCTCACATGCTTGCACTTTGCTCTTTACCTCCACGGATCCACTTCTTAAACTAACGTTCCTTCCTTGCCCAGAGATTCTCAGACTTTAGAATGCACAAGGTCACACGGGATGCTTGTTAAAATGCGGATTCTGAGCCCTCGACCCCAGTGGATCTGATTTATTATGTTCGGAGGGAGGACGCAGGAGTCCCCATTTTGGAAAGGAATCTAAGTGATTATGATGCACGGAGTCCAGGGATCACCCTTTGAGAAATGCTGTTGTAGGTATTCTGAAAGAAGAGAATCCTCAAAGTGAAAATTGCTGGGGGATTCTTCAGTTTGAGAGTTGTGTTGCCTCGAGTTACAGAGCTCTCACACAATGTGAAGTGAATAATGTGGAACATTCTATCAACACAGTTGTTCACTGCAATCAAATGTCAACATTTCAAGTCCTTTTTTTTTTTTTCAAAAGACTTCTTAAGACTCACTCTCTCTGCACATGGTCCTGTTCAAAAGGAATTACAGCTGTTCCTACTTTTGTAACTAACACTTCCCGATCTGTGCATAAAATATTTAAAAAGAACAAAGTGCAGCCATAGCTATATTTTCAGTTGTGTAGAATAAATCCATTGCCTTCAAAATTATAAATCTGACTAATTAAAACTAACCAAAAAATCTACTGAATAAGAATGGAACTTTTAAGCATATAAGCAATGGAAGAAACCACAAATGGAAAAATCAATAGATTGAGACTACAGAGAAATGGAAACACTGAAGCTCAGAAGCCACTACTAAATAAGAAAACCTAAGAGACAAGCCACAAGCTGGGAAAAATATTTGCAACAGACACTAAAAAGGGATGATAGATTTGAAATATTAAAAAGCTCACAAAAATCAAAATAGAAAATGGCTAAAGAACAGGAACAGAGATAAATACACGTGACCCAAGTTCAAGAACCTAATGAATATATTTTTTAAGATGTTCAGTATTTTAAAATGCCAGTGGTAGGGGTGCCTGACTGGCTCCGTCGGTAGAACATGGGACTCTTGATCTCGGGGTCGTGAGTTCAAGCCCCATGTTGGGCGTAGAGCTTATTTTAAAAAATAAAATAAAATAAAATAAAATAAAATACCAGTAATATATATCATTTCTATCCATCAAATAAAGAACTTTTAAATGATTATTTGGGGGCGCCTGGGTGGCTCAGTTGGTTAAGCGTCCGACTTCAGCCAGGTCACGATCTCGCGGTCCGTGAGTTCGAGCCCCGCGTCAGGCTCTGGGCTGATGGCTCGGAGCCTGGAGCCTGCTTCCGATTCTGTGTCTCCTTCTCTCTCTGCCCCTCCCCCGCTTGTGCTCTGTCTCCCTCTCAAAAGTAAATAAACGTTAAAAAAATTTTAAAACTGATTATTTGGAAGAGACTTCAGTGAAATGGACAGGCACACTCAAACACTGCTGATGGGTGGGTAAATTGATACGAACTTTCTTTAAAAAATTTAAAAATTCTTATGGTGAGTGAGTGTGTGTGTGTGTGTGTGTGTGTGTGTTTTAAGTAAACTCTACCCCCAATGTGGGTCTCAAAGTGATGACCCCAAGATCAAGAGTTTCACACTCTACCAACTGAGGCAGCCAGGCACCCCCACGAGTGTTTTTTGGAGAAACACACACACGCACGCACATACTTAGACCCAGGAAGTTCCTTTGTAGGATTCTAGTCTAATAAAACAATCAGAAATTCGGACAGAGATTAAGTACAGACTTCTTTTTACGATGGAAAAATTGGAATCATACTGTATGTCCAACATCAAAATGCTAACAGCTCTTATCTCTAGGTGGTGAGATTTTTATTTTCCTCTTAGTACTTTTCTGTACTATGAATTCTCTATGTTATGCTTTCTGAGGGACTTCTGAAATACCATTTGTTGCAGTTTCGGATTATAAGACTAACATATGGTTATTGTAGAGTCTCCTTACATTTGAAACGTTAAGTATTAACGATTCTTGAAAACGTTTCAAATGTAAGGAGACTTTGAAAGCCCAAGATGTAGCATTTTATGTATAACACAATCCCAATAAAAATATTTTATACGCGCATTAGAAAGCTGTAAATAAATACATCAAAATGCTAACAGCTCTTATCTCTAGGTGGTGAGATTTTTATTTTCCTCTTAGTACTTTTCTGTACTATGAATTCTCTACAATAACCATATGTTAGTCTTATAATCAGCAACTGCAACAAATGGTATTTCAGAAGTCCCTCAGAAAGCATAACATAGAGAAGGAAAAGTTGTCGACTTAATTAATTTATAGTTTGCAAGTGACAGAGAACACTCACCACTTGTTTCTGTAACAGGCACTGGAATCCACTTATGGAATGCCAGTGACCTTATATTCTCAAGACAACTGCTTATCTGTATCCTTAATTGAAAGACGGGGCTATGGAGTAAAGACAACAGTCTCTGGGAACAGATGTCTGAAGGGAGATAAAACAAGTATCAGGATAACGTAGAAGGAAAATTTTACTAACACTCCTTAGTCGAACTGCATTCTTATTTAGGCCTCTTAATAGGGTAAAATGCTTCTCCTCGTACAATCTGATACATCAATGGATCAACATAACGCCATTAATAGGAGGTTTCTTTTTTTTTTTTTTTAACAGAAAAGGCTTTCCTTCAAGAATTTAAAATTGCAATCACAAGAGAAATGTCTTATTGTTTCCTTGATGATTGGATGGTGGGGTAGGGGTTAATTTTGGTAATTGATAGACAGAAAAGGAAGATGACACGTGCTAGCGTCACCCAATCAGAGACGAGCTTTGCATGAGCCGGTACTGAAGAATCTTAGGCATCCATATTAATTTTGTATTGGTCACGCTCGACAGACTGCTAAAACAGATAATTCTGGTACACTACGTGCTCCCTGAATACCCATCTAGAACACAAATTTCTTCAAATTAAAGTCACCGTGGAAAACCATCCCTTCTTGGCTGCTGGGCAAACAATAGCAAAGTGGGGGTCACTTTAGATCATCTGGAAGGTGGAACCAAGATTTGACTCCTTGCTCCATAGGACATCATTACGTGAACATTCCCAAACTCAAAGCAGGCCATTGGACTTGATGAGGTTAATGCTCTATATTTAAGAGGACAGGTTCAAAAATCGAGGGATTTCCTAGGCCAATGTGCTATCTTCTAACTTATCACACCTCTACCCAGGGCTAGACATGCCAACTAACACCCTGGAGAGCCACCATATACAATTTCGTTTGAAAGATATTTTAAGGATCATGGATCCAAATCTGCCCACCTCCCAAACAGGTTGCCATGAAGTCAGGTATCCCCTCATTTGCCAGGACATTTACATTATAGCTGAATTGAGGCACTGATTAGGGGAGAGAGAAGGAGTTAGCTAAGGAAGCACTAGCAGAGATGAATTTATCTGATTCAAACCTATCCTTTGGTGCTTAGCAAAAGAAAGCAGAGACTGAGAACAAGCACGGAAAGACAGATATTGCAAGGATCCTGTGAAACGGGGGGCAGGAGTATTACTCAAATAAAGAACAGGTCAAAGGGCCTGAAAGACAGATTTTGCCTACATTAATTCAACAGGCATTTATTGAGCTTGGCACTGTGTCAGTGCTGCAAACACAAGGAAAGAGGCCTTCCTTTAGATTTCGTGGTCCAGTGGGGAAAATATGTGAATTACAAAGTATATAGTCAAGGGGCACCTGGCTGGCTCAGTCGGTAGAGCATGGGACTCCTGATCTTGGGGTCGTGATTTCGAGCCCCACGTTGGGTGTAGAGATTATTTAAAAAAAAAAAAAAAGTATAATCAAAAGTCCTACATTCTAGGAAAGCTCTGGCAGACAACTCAGTCCCTTCATCTTTCAACAAACATTTAGTCTCTCTATTATGTACCTGGAACTTGGTTAGAAAATAGAGACACAAAGCCCAATAAGGTGGAATCATTGCCCTAAAGGAGCTTCCTAAACCTAGTTGGGGAAATAGACAAATCAACAATGGCAACACAATGCTCTGAGAGGCTATGGAGACGCCGAGATAGAACCATTTAGGTTTGCCTGGAGGGGCTAGAGAAATCATCTCCAAAGATACGCCATTTGATGTGGGACTTGAAGACTGGGTCGGAATTTGCTAGATTACAAAGGAACATGAGAGCAGACCTCACAAGGGGACAGAGGATAGATGATAAGAGGTAACTATTTACTCATACTATTATATATGCTATATTTGATCCTTCATTCAATAATAATTGTTCCAGCACATGCTCTATACCTAGCACTGTGCTGAAGTACTAATTCCCTGAATTTTCACGAGAGGACACAAAGGCATACAGAGACTAAGTGACTTTTCCGAAGCCACACAGATAGGAAGAGGCAGATTCAAACCAAGTTCTGACTCTCTCCAAAACACACATGTTTTCCATTCCACCCCCAAAACGGGATTGTATAGGTATACAGGCATATTTGGGAAATGATGAAATTTCTGGTTTGGCTAGAATATAAGGGAATGTGGGGAGGGGGTGGGAAGTGGCAGCAGAAAATCTGTGGAATGTTTCACTAATTTGCATGTTAAGGTTTACATATCTGATCATTTGCATTTGATTTTACAAGAGGAGAAATAATTCCTTTTTTATGCCTTTCCAAGAAGGCCCTGGAACAGGTACAATAATAACTTTTTCAAGTTTTTAGAAACTTATGACCCCACCATGTTGAGAGGGGAAGAAAAAACAAGAAGGAATTAAAATCGATTCTCAAGGCAACCATTTTTTACTTGCAATTACTTCAAAATATCATGAATATTTATCACTCGGCTTTCCAGACAATACGCCAGAATCCAACCAACGATGAGGGAACAGCTATATGAGACCAATATGGAGAAAAGTACCAAATAAAAATGATGCGAACGGCAACCTTCACAATGCATCCTAACTGTATCGTGTCTATGGAGTTTCATGTTTTCATACCCATTACCCAGGTCTGCATATACTTTGAAAACTCGTTTCTTACCAAATCCAATTTCGTTAAAAGATCTAAAACTATGTTGAGTAGTATAACAAAATAAAAGAAAAACGTTTGTCAGTAAAGATTGAGTTGCTGAGTAGCGCAAACCTATAGTCATTTCATGAGATTTCTGTTTAGCCCTCAGGGCAAAACTTGAAATGACCGATCTTGGTGATCATGGAAAAGAATTTTACCGTGCACTGACGTTTAAGATGTTGGCTTTCAGTTTATTGATATCAATGTTTAAGCAAATATTTCACTTCTGTGGAGCACCAAAGCACTATAATTAATTTAATGGCTTTTAATAGGAATATCTGAAAACATAGAAATCAGCTCCAAGCATTGTACTTTCATTTGAAATAAAGTAATTGAAAAACCTGGGGCGCCTGGGTGGCTCAGTCGGTTAAGCGGCCGACTTCGGCTCAGGTCACGATCTCGCGGTCCGTGAGTTCGAGCCCCGCGTCGGGCTCTGTGCTGACAGCTCAGAGCCTGAAGCCTGTTTCGGATTCTGTATCTCCCTCTCTCTGACCCTTCCCCGTTCATGCTCTGTCTCTCTCTGTCTCAAAAATAAATAAACGTTAAAAAAAAAAAAAAAAAAAAAAAGTAATTGAAAAACCTAACATTGGTTATGCATTTCTTGAATTTATGTAATATTTCGTGCTTTCATACACATCATACACATTATTATAAATTACGTATCAACTTCCTTTTTAGAAACTGAATTTGTATTTCTAACTATTTATACAAAGCTATGAGACATTGGGAAACAATGATACTCTTCCCGATAAGCATTCAATTAGCCTGATAATCTGACCTGCTCTTTGGAGGCTGAGCCGTTCCGTCCTTCAGAGGATTTTTCTTTCCTACACACACACACATGCACACACACACACACGAAACTGGGTTGATATAAATATTAATTGAAGTATTGACCTGTTTTTTAAAAAATTATATTTAATTCAACATGGAAAAAAGCCATAGGAAAGACCTTAACGTTCTGAATCATTTCTGGTAAAGAAGAATGATCTATAGTACTATTTTAAATATTCCGAGACAAATTTTCAAGAAGAAAATCCTGAACAACCGGTTCTAGTCTTGCACATCCGTTCGGTGCATCTGGGGAGCTCTAACACATAATCATGTGTTGCTGGCAGGTAGGAGAGGCTGGTATTCATATTTGGGTTTAAAGAAGTCCTTCCAATGTCTTGCAATCTGTTACCTATGCCTCTCTCCTTGGGGTTTTCTGCTCTGCTAAAGTCGTCCCTCACCATGATCCAGAACGGTTATGCCATTTTAATGATCAGTACCTGCTTCAATCAAGGTCAAAAAAGAAACTGGAAAGGATAAAACTAGAATCTATTTCTCAGATTTAATGAAGACAAAGGGCTTCATTGTCCTTTTACAGAAGAGAAAGAATTTTGTAGAGTCGACAGTTGGGAAGAAAAGAAAATTAAGGAAGCAAACTGGATGAAGTCTTTCCATTGTGGGGCAGAATGACCTGACAAGTGACCTCTTTGCAGACACTGAATTGCTCCTAATGATGTAGATAATTTCCTCGAGCCTCCCAAGGAGTAATGTCGGTCCTTCCATGCCTCCTAAAATCAGAGTAATTAGTTAGAAGACTCCAAAAGCTGTCCAAATCATCTCTCTGCTTAGTTACTATTCAGGTTTCCTTTACCTTATGGGGACTTCCTTCCTCTCAAGCGCTCATCTTAGGTCCTTAAAGCTTGCGTTTTGCATTTCTTTTGGTTGACAGAGTTCCTGATCTTGGTCAGTCCTGGCCCTGCTTTTGCTCTGTAGGTGCAAGGCTTCGGAGACCCACTTCTGCCCTACATGCTATTTGACCTCAGCCAGTGCCCTATTGTTGACTTCCTTTTGTCAACCAACAGCTGCAAGGGACTCCACCCTGCTACATGGCAACGTCACTGGAAGGCATCTTTACCCAGCATATTTGCAAATCCACACTTAAAGTTGAATTACACAGAAAGAAAATTATAATCCTCAAAATGCCACCCTAGCTCTTTCGCCTGCGCTGCCGACGTGCCATCCAGACTGAGGAAGGCCCAGAAAGTTCGGGGCCATGTGAGACACACCCACTGCCCCCCAGTTAACGTTTCTTTATTTTTGAGAGACAGAGAGAAATGGAGTGCAAGCAAGGGAGGGGCAGAGAGAGAGACACGCACAGAATCCGAAGCAGGCTCCAGGCTCTGAGCTGTCAGCACAGAACCCAACACAGGGTAAAAATACCTACTTCTAAAGCAAATGGCTCATAAAGTACTCTGAGTGACGGAAGCTTCCAGTCTTCATAATTCTAAAACATCTTTGTTATTAATTCTAGACATCGCCTACAAATCTCACTAAAGAGAAAGATAGAATCATAGTCGTCCTGTTGCCATTGGCCTAAATTGCTATTACGTGGATCCATTCCTTACTCTTTAAACCTGACATTGCCCTTTGTTGGAAGGAAAACACCAAGGGTAGATTTATGAAAACAGTATGTAACATTAGATTAGGCATTCATGTAATAAACATGATGGCTCATCTATGATATTTACTCCTAATGGGTAACCAATTTTCCATGGAAGAGAGAAGAAAGGTGCTTTATTTCTTGGGAAAAGTAGTGAACATTTCCTGTAAGGTCCCATGGTTCTTTTTTCTCCCAAGTTTTTATTTATTTATTTTGAGAGGGGGAGGGGCAAAGAGAGAGGGAGTTAGAGAGAATCCCAAGCAGGCTCTGCGCTGTCAGCGTGGAGCCCGACGTGAGTCTCGATCTCACGAACCGTGAGATCATGACCTGAGCTGAAACCAAGAGTCAGAAGCTTAACTGACTGAGCCACCCAGGTGCCCCAGGATCCTATGGTTCTACTCACAGGCTGTCGGGATGGAGTATTTGCCTCCCCACTCCCACATACACCCAGCTCCTGCATTACAGGCCCAATGACCTTGGGCAAAAAGTTGAATTACACTGTAAGCTTTAGCTTTCTCATCTGAAGATGGGGATAATAATATTTCCATTCACCGACTACCTATTAGCACTAAATGAGGCGATATACACCAAGTTCCTAGTACAAGTCCTACCACATTGAAGAACTCAGTAAGGGGCAATTGTAAATGTTGTCATTTTTTTCCCTCGGTGACATTGTGTCATTGTGATTACATTCAACTTTGGAAGGTGAGAAAGAAATGAGAGTGGAATGTAACCATCTGTCTATTGCTTGGTAGTAAAGATTGTAAAGACCTAAGATGGTAATGAAGGAAGGGAGCCAATTTCTACCTTGCTCTGTTTCGTATCGCCAGTGGTGAACCAACTCCTACTTAAACACTCCTCTAAGAACACAAACGTATCCGGGTGCCAAATCCATATTGGAGCAAACACAGGAGCCTAGACAGGGGTCCACTGGCAAACTGCAGCAGCAAACCCAATCTGCTGCTGCTTGTTCTTATAAATAAAGTTTTATTGGCACAACACCATGCCCATTTGTTTACTTGCTGTCTATGGGTCCTTTTGTACTAGAGCAGCAGAGTTGAGCAGTTACAACAAAGACTGTATGACCTGTGTGCCAAAAATATTGGCTCTCTGGCCCTTCATACACAATGAATGTCTGCTGACTCCTGAGCTAGAATATTCCTTGAGTCTGATCTCACTTCAGATGATGTCCTTTCCAGGGGACTCCCAAATATTTAAAAATTTTTCAAAAGCTTAGTCAACTTGAATTAGTTATAGGCCTAGACCATTCCATCCATTGAATGAAATGTATCTTCCTGGAATGTTACCCCATGGGTGAAAAGAAATCCTTCCCTGATTGGACAGCTTTACGTTCCATTTACATCCTGGTTCTGGTGACCCTATGAAACTAATAAAGAAACAGACACGTGAAAGCACCTGGTTCTGAATGATCAAAGATGTGTGTTGATTCAAAATGAAACTTCTGTGAGGTGCCTGGGTGGCTCAGGTCATGATCTCGCGGTTTGTGGGATGGAACCCCACATCAGATTCTGTGCCTGGAGCTCGCTTCCGATTCTGTCTCCCTCTCTCTCTGCCCCTCCCCCGCTCACGTTCTGTCTGTCTCCCTCTCTCAGCAATAATTAATAAACATTAAACAAAAATTTTAAACAGGGGCGCCTGGGTGGGTCAGTCGGTTAAAACATCTACTTCAGCTCAGGTCATGATCTCACAGTTCGTGGGTTCGAGCCCCGCGTCGGGCTCTGTGCTGACAGCTCAGAGCCTGGAGCCTGCTTCAGATTCTGCGTCTCCCTCTCTCTCTGCCCCAACCCACTCGCGTTCTGTCTCTGTCTCTCTCAAAAATAAATGTTAAAAAATTTTCTTAACAAACCAAAAAATGAAACTTCTGTGACACTTTCTAAGATTATTTAGACAAGATCTTCTAACTGCATTGAGTTATTAAAACCTTGGCACGATTTAAATCTTTAAACCAATATAGCCACATGTTTAATTCTAAAAGTGCCAAAAAAAAAAAAAAGAAATATATCATCTTTTGCTACCTGGATTCTGTTTCTGGCTTAAAATGTTTTTGCAACATTTAAGTCTCTTTTGTATATCAAAGCATTTTGCCCTCTTTTGTATATCAAAGCATTTTGCCCTTCTTTCAAAGACACTGGCAAATAAGGGCTCACACTTGACCAGGACATAGACTCCTTTATCTTCCGAAACCCTCTGGATTTCTGAGTGTAGTTTGTCTCTTGGAGTGCAGATCCTTAGAATACTTGTTTTCTGCCATCACATGTCATACCCTCATTAGTATGGGTTTCCTGTGTTTAAGCAGACTAATTGTGTCATTTTCCCTTTTTTAATACCACCTTTATTGAGATCTAATTCACGGTACCGTTCAATTCACCTGCTTAAATGGTACAGCTCAGTGATTTTTAGTTGTACAACCATTAATTGCAATCTATTTATTGTTTAATAAAGCTTATTTATTTATTTTGAGAGAAAGAGAGCATGCACGCACACACACACACACGCACACACACGTGAGCAGGGGAAGGGCAGAGAGAGAAGGAGTGAGAGAGAACCCCAAGCAGATTCCACACTGTCAGTGCAGAACCTTACACGGGGCTCGATCCTACAAACCGTGAGTTCGTGACTTGGACTGAAATCAAGAGGCAGACGCTGAACTGCCTGAGCCACCCAGGTGCCCCTATCACAATCTATTTCAGAACGTTTTCAGGACCCCGAGAAGGAACCTCATTAGCAGTAATTCCCCATTTTCCTCCAGAGATGTCTCTATGGATGTTCCCTTTTTGTGTATTTTATATAAATGGAATCACATAATATGTGGTCTTTTGTAACGGAATTATTTCATTTAGCATGTTTTCAAAGTTCATCCATGTTGCAACATGGTCAATCTCTTTTTAGAATCACATTTTGCATATTTAGTGGACATGGACCCCAAAATTTGGGGGCATTTAAAAATCTGATTACATTTTCCCTCTCACACACACAAACACATGCACACATGCACACACGCACACACACATTCACACACACGGAAAGAGAACCAAACAATCATACATAATAGGCTAGACATGACTGTTTCTTTAGAAGCCTGATTAGTGGTGTGGAAAATTATGCATAATCCTTATGAATTTTGGAATATGCTGTACAATTTATTCTGAAAGTTCTCCAGGATATCTTTAACAGACCCTTCTTACAGGAAACCCTCAGGGTTTGAAATTACATTCGGATGTAGGTTTAGGTTGACTATTTCATCGAAAAGGATGCTCTTATAACCCAGACGCACAAAACAGCGAAGTCAAGATATGTGTGCGAGCTAGTGCACTCACCTACCTTGCCCTGTAATTTACAGGCATGGGCATTTTTCCTCCCAAATCAAAATGTGACATGTACCAGTTGGTTATGTAAACCTCATGGGGGGGGCGGCACTCACATGGCTATATCTAAAGCAACTATCAAAATTGCTGTAAACAAAAGGAAGACCTGTAATTTGCAAGCTCCCAGTGACACAAAAGATGCCTTCTCTGACTGCTTCAGCTTAATCATTCCCATTCTTCACAGAATACACACAACACCCCTTATATATTCTATCTGGTTTCCTCAGTATTTCTTGTATGTTGGTTTTGCCATCGAATTATCATTAGCCTTTTAATTCTATGTGCATTAAGACTATATTTTTTCTATGTTGCTTATAGTATTTAATTCAATGCCAAGAACATAATAGGCACTTAAAAGAATATTGTCAATTGGGGTGCCTGGGTGGTTCATTGGGTTAAGCGTCTGATTCTTGATTCGGCTCAGGTCGTGATCTCATGGTTTGTGGGTTCGAGCCCTGTGCCAGGATCCAAGCAGACAGTGTGGGCCCTACTTGAGATTCTTTCTGTTTCTGTCTCTCTCTCTCTCTCTCTCTGACCCTCCCGCACTTGGACTCTCTCTCTCTCTCTCTCAAAATAAATAAACTTTAAAAAAAAGGATATTATCAATTAATATTTGACAGGAAACCTGAGGGTAACATTTTAATTTTGAGCATTTCCAGCGATGATAGCGAACTTCATAGGATCTACATAATAGAAGGTTAATGTTAATCAAATATGTCCTAAACCTAGTAAAGTCATTTTACTTGAGGTTTTTGATCTTTTGTTCTTCTTCTTAGCAAGTGAAAATATGAAAATACTCTTGGACATATCATAATAATTTCTTTATGAGAATGTGCTTAAAATTGGCAGGTTTTTTTTTTATCAGACATTCAGGTTGATAGTAATCACTGAGACTTGAAAAATATTTGAAAGTGTTTATACATGGAATTAACATTCATGTGTTATACACGCATACATTTTGAGTTGGAAACATGAAAACAACCTTCACTTAGTAAACAACGGAAATAACTTGCAATTATTATATTGTGGGTCAAAATTTTTTAAGAAATTTCCAGGTCTACTAAGATCACCTCCATGTCTAATATTTTGAGGATAAGAGAAATCTTTAATATCAAACTTAATTTAAAATTTTTCATGTCAGTATTTGCTATGGATATTATCATAGAGGCTGTATTTGTAACCAGAAATAACACGGTGAATAAAAAGTAGAATCAAGAATCAATCCAAGAACCTAACATATCATGATATGGAATAGAATTATCATATTAAAACATAAGATGAAAGCAAAATATATTAGTTCCTGGAAATGAACTGATAAATTGAGAAGCAATT
This sequence comes from Neofelis nebulosa, assembly GCF_028018385.1. Lineage (NCBI taxonomy): Eukaryota > Metazoa > Chordata > Mammalia > Carnivora > Felidae > Neofelis > Neofelis nebulosa. The sequence continues at coordinate 94,923,657 of NC_080800.1, forward strand.
AATTAGAACAGATTGGTACAGGGGCACCTGGGTGGCTCAGTCGGTTAAGCGTCCAGCTTTGGCTCAGGTCATGATCTCCGTGCTCATGAGTTCAAGCCCCACGTCTGGCTCTGTGCTCACAGCTGGGAGCCTGGAGCCTGCTTCAGATTCTGTGTCTCCCTCTCTCTGTGTCCCTCCCCCGCTAGTGCTCTGTCTCTCTCTCTCTCTCTCAAAAATAAATAAACATTAAAAAACTTTAAATTAGATTGGTACACAATTACACATTTAGACAGTAAGAAAACAATTAAGTGAATTAGAAGAAATTATTTGCATTGAACTGATCAGGATTGTTTATTTCTTCTATTATATAATGGTTGTGTAGCAAAATCACATTTTTAAACAATTTTATTTATTTAAAAAAATTTTTTTAACATTTATTCATTTTTGAGAGACAGAGCATGAGCACAAGAGGGACAGACAGAGCCTGACACGGGGCTCAAACTCACTGACTGAGAGATCATGACCTGAGCTGAAGTCAGATGCTTAACCGAGTGAGCCACCCAGGTGCCCCTAAAATTTATTTATTTATTTTGAGAGAGCTTGAGTGCAAGTGGGGGAGGGACAGAGAGAGAGGGAGAGAGAGAATCCCAAGCAGGCTCTGCTCAGTCAGCCCAGAGCCTGACTTGGGGCTCAACCTCACAAGATCATTACCTGAGCCGAAATCAAGAGTCAGACGATTAACCGACTGAGTTATCCAGGCGCCCTGCAAAATCACCTTTTAACAGACTATAGAAAAGAGGTTTTAAAAAAAATGGGTAAATGGGAAACATAACTTACCCTAAGAAATTTTCAGGAAAAAAGTCAGAATATGTGCACATAATAAGTTGTGCACTGGACTGGGGAGAGCTCTGTAGAAAACACAGCAAAGAAAAGGAGGATATGCTTATGGAGAGGAAGAAAGAAAGGTATGTTGGACAGAGAGAAAACCTAAGGGTGAGACCCAAGCCTTCTATGACATCAAACAAATACAGGAAGAAGAAGTGGTTTTCAAAATTGTGTGATATTGATTTTAAGCTATTTATTACAAAGGTCCGTGGTATTGAAAATTGGAGATGGAAGGAAAGGGTGAAAACTTTCAGGCTGTTGATTCACAGGGTCTGTGAGAAATCTATATACGTAATAGACTTTTTGTTTTGTTTTCATTTTTACAAGAATAGAACGATAAAATAACCATTAGTTCAACAATCATTTACTGAACTGCAACATGCAAGGTGCTGTAGGCTGAATTAGAGTCTCCAGTCAGTTAAGTGTCTGACTTTGATTTAGGCTCAGGTCACGGTCTAACGGTTTGTGGGATCAGCCCGTGCAGCAGGCTCTGTGCTGACAGCTAGGAGTCCGTCTCTCACTCTCTCTGCCACTCCCTGCCTCCTGCTCTCTCTCTCTTTCTCTCTCTCAAAATAGACATTTTTAAAAAGATGAATTATTGCCTCTATCTTGACTATAAGCATCTACGAGGCACACTGGAGGCCTCCTGTGCAAGCCTTTTCTACATAGATAGGAAAATGACCAATTTGGGGTTAGTTTGTGAATGATCCTGTAAGAGTTCAATCAAAACGAAGTGCAGTTTGAGTAAAGCTTTGAATCTGAAGCTCCTTTCTTAGGGAGAACGCTTGGCTCTGAAGAGACTTTTAAATTTGGGGCAACACAAAGGTAGCTTAGTTACATCAAAATGCCTATTTTAATAATATTGATTAAAATGCACTTCTACTCGGATTATACTATTGAGTTAGGGATCTTAATTAGCATCCAAATAGGTGCTTCCGTGCTTAAGGCATCTTTTTTCTGGTGGAGACTTCTGAGACCCTGACTAGTGTCACTGCGTGGGCAACCTTGAGGCTTTGAAACTATAGACCACTACACTTCTATTAAAGTGACATTTCTCAGGGGTGCCTGGGTGGCTCAGTCGGTTGGGCTTCCGACTTCCTCCACTCAGGTCATGATCCCACCGCAGTTTGGTTCAAGCCCCAGGCGGGGAGGGGGGGCTCTGTGCTGACAGTTTAGAGCCTGGAGCCTAGCCTGCTTCAGCAGGCTCCCTGTCTCTCTGCCCCTCCCCTGATTGCTCTCTCTCTCTCTCTCTCTCTCTCTCTCAAAAATAAATAAACATTAAAAAAAATTAAAAATAAAGTGACATTTCTTGGCAACAAACTCTTGCTGAATTCTGACAACCTCAGTGTTAATTAGTGAACAAAGACCTTTATTAAAGTTTCCGATGTAAGGTTTTCTGATTAAGAAACAGGAAAGCAAAAATAGCATATGCATAGGGTTCTTAATATTTTCCCTTACTCCAAATTCTAAAACTTGAGAAGTAAACGGAAGTAGAAAATTAAGTGAAGCAATTGAGACAAATATATCCATACTGGAAAACTTAGCTTGCAGAGTCCCCTCAAGCTATGGCTAAGTCTGTACGTTGAAGTCTAAAAGCACGTGGAGGGGGGGGAACACCTGGGTGGCTCAGTCCGCTAAGCGGCCAACTTCGGCTCAGGTCATGATCTCACAGTTGGTGAGTTCAAGCCCAGCGACGGGCTCTGTGCTGACAAGCTCAGAGCCTGGAGCCTGCTTCGGATTCTGTGTCTCCCTCTCTCTCTGCCCCTCCCCCACTCACACTCTGTCCTTTCTCTCTCTCTCTCTCTCTCTCTCTCTCGAAAATAAATAAACATTAAAAATAAATAAAAGCAGGTGGAAGCTTTTCCGTGGTGACTGACGCAAGGTGGACAACTGAAGTACCATATTCAGTGTGTCTAGAGATTTTGTGCAAAGAATTATAGAAACCATACCAAACCTTGGGCCAATTATTGGAAGCCAGGGTTCTCGTTCTGGAGCCTGTTGTAAATGTGTGTGGCATGGTCAACGTAACAGCAACATGCTGAAATCAGTATTTTCGTGCTGACCCAAACCTGACCCAGTAAGAAATCTCTCATAACAGAAGCTCAATGTTTCTGAAGGCATGATTGCCCTCTCGTTTCTTTTTCACCTTCCCGTGCCTTTCATAAGTCCTTCTAGTTGGTTAATCATTAATCCCCTTCCAGGTTCCCTCCTCCCCCCTCTCCGTGTCAAGTCCTTCTCTGGTTATGTAGCTTTTAGGCAGTCTATGGACCCCCGTACCTCTTCCCATTTAAGAAGTCCGGGCACTCACTACGGGTTAATTTCTCTAAGCAAATTCATAACGGCAGATCAAGCGGGGGCTTCTTTACAGGAGCATTCAATTTTTGAGGCCACTCCTAATTTAGCATTTTTCCTAAAATGCGTGTAAAATGGGATGCAATTGAACCCATTTTAAATTCGCAAAAAAAAAAAAAAAAAAATTCCAAGCACACATTTCCGGAACAAAATGGTTACGACTGGAACGGGAAAGGGCTTAGACTTTCTCCTCCGCAGCTGTCCCACAAGCCAATCCCTTGACCTGACCCTGGAGAATCCCTCCAACTCTGGCCCTCAGAGCTGATTTTGGACCTGCAGCGAGCCAAAGGATTGGAATGCAGATCCGGAGGGGAAACCTCCGCGTCTGTTCTTGCAAGAAGCCAGCTGTGGTAACCTGGAGGCAATCTGCTGGGCAAAGAAGAAGAAAGGGTGCTCTGGGTAACAGAGAAGGTAATCCGGGAAGCGCGTCTCCCAAGTTTTCTCTGGTGGAAAGAGACGGATGAGAGTTGACATCCATTTCCAGCCAACCGAGCGGAACGAGGTTACTTGCACCATGCCTTCCCACCTCGACTTCTCACCCCTTGCCGCTTGGACAAAGCGGCCACACAAGGTGACTGGGGTCAACGATGTACTTGGCACGAAACCAAAGACCCGAGAGCCGGTCCCGTCCATATTCTGCCCCTTGGACCTCGGAAGGTTAAAGGGAAGATTGCTGAGGTTTCCCCTCTGCGTTCAGTCGAAACTACTAGAAATGTCCCTTTCCGCGCCCAGGCTCTCTTCGCCATTCAGGGGAAAAAACTGTACCCTCAGACTTAAGTAGGGGCTTAGTGACTTTCAAACTCCCATTCCCAACATTCACATCTTTACATTGTTTCCACTTTTTTTTTTTTTTTTCCTTTTTGCACATTACGCTGAGCCAGGCACTGTGGACTTCTAATCTCTTTTTAGCTGGGGAGGGGGAGAAGCCGGCGCGAGGGACCGGTCTCCGCTCCCCGCCGCAGAGTTAGAGTCCCCATCCCACCGGGGTGTCCACCCTGGCGACTCTTCTCCCAGTTCCCCACCCAGTTGATGTGACAGGCTCGTGGCCCAATCCCCTTCCAGGTTCCCAGGCCGAGGGCTAGCACCACCCGAGCCAATGGCGGCGGCCGAGGGGCGGAGGGAGCGCTGGCTTTAGAACCACTGCCGCAAAGATTCCGAGAGGCAGAAGTTGTCCGGGCGCGTCGGTCGGAGGCTGTCGGGCCAGATCCGGGACTCTGCGACTTTATGTAAGTGCTTTGTGGGCACGGGAGGGCACGACGGGAGCGAGTACCCGGGGCGTGGGCAGGCGTGGGTCCCGGGGAGAGCATCTCCGGGCACCTCTGCCGGAACGTGCCCCGCGCGCGGGGACGCGGGGCGGAGAGGGGGCTGCAAAAATTCCAGTCCCAGCCCTCGGGCGCCAAAGCGATCGTTGGCAACCGCGATGGGTGGGAGTGACAGCGGGCCCCACGACCACCCGCCGCAAACACGTTTTCTGCTCTTAACCGCAGGGATGGTGCTTTCTCGCTAGTTGCTCTTAACTTGTTGCCTACCTGCGGCTGCAGTCCTGGACGCCAACCCTTGCCCTTCTCCCCTTCCGTGGCGGCCGCCCCGAAGTGGAAACCGAGCGCCTAACTTCCCTCCGTCGTCCTTCCCCGGCTACTGCCATCCCCCGCCCCCCGCCCCCTCCCGCCCCGGACTCAGGAAATCCCGGAGCCGGCCGCCTGCGACGCCTCCAGCCCCGGCTCGCCCGCCTCGGCTGACCTCGCGGGCTCACGCCAGTTCCGGGGCGCTGAGCGGCTGCCTTGGCCCAGGGAAGGAGCCGGCCTCCCGCTCGTTTCCCTGGCCATTCGCGAGAGCGCCGCGATCGCACCGCATCTCCCTATGAGTAAGCACTTTTTTCCTTTCAGTAGCACATCTCCGGGCCAGTAGGGCAGAACCTTTCGGCTCTCGTCTCCCCCGACTCCGCGCCCTCGGGCTGCTCCCTGCTCGGCTCCTCGGGCTCTGTAGCCCCGAGCGCACGGTCGGGGCAGCGGCAGCCCGGGACCTCCCGGGGCTCCCTGAGAGGCTGAGCGGCGGGGGCAGTGGGAGGGGGTGATGTGCCCTCCCCGCCTCCCCCCGCCCCCCCCCCCCACAGCTGCACTTGCCGCTGTTTTACTTTTTTCCACCCGCGGTACTTAAGCGCTCTAATGAGAGGCCGGGGGACGCTGACCACCCCCTCCCTGGCTTCTTGCCAGTCCCAAAGTTGCCGCCGCCGCTGCTACCGCTCTAGCGTGCTGGCGGCTCCGACGGCCCGGCTCCAGCACCGGAGACGATCCCAGGCTGGGAGGTGGAATGAGGTTAATGCTTTCTGACACTTGCCCGACGCGCTGCCTCTTGCTCCTCACCAGTTCTGCACACCATCCCTAGTGGTGCAGGTTGGGCTTAGAACTAACTGCGTTGGAGAGCCTCACCGTATAGGATCACCCCGACGGGATGCTCGGGGTGCCTGGCCTGTTTCGAGGGAGGGGGTGGAGTGGGGGCACAGAGCCTGGCTGGCCGCACTGTAGGTAGAAAACGTAAAGCGAAATGACAGACTCCTGAGAGGTAAGCACTTAAACTCGACTGTACCGATGTCCCACTGTGTTTGGGAGCCTCAACGTGATCCTGGAGATGCAATTTACAGTGAATTCCACCGAAGCGACCGATGTCCCACACTTGCTGATTGGCATCACGTGCCGCAAATCTCTGATGCCCCTAGGGTAATGGTCACATGACTTCTTTTGCCTTTAAAACTGGAATGTAATGGCTGAAGCCCATTTTCCAAAAACAACAGCGACAAAAAAGCAGAGGGGGAGTGTGAGCTAGCCCGTACTCCAGGGAATTCTGCTTGGATTTGGATGAGGGGAACAGAAAGGGAATTTGGTGCTCAGATTTTACCCAAAATAAAGACAGGAGCTGTTTTTGAAATAAGGGCTTGAACTGTGTTTGTGCTGGGACGTATACCTCCCCAGGGGCCTTTCAATCTACTTAAGGCTTTCCTGAATTCAAAGCATATCTTACTGATTATTTTCTAGGAAAATCATCCTTCTAATTTACACCCACATCATGCCTAAATGATACTTTTGAAGCTGTATTCTGTAAGATGGTGTTAAAAAAAATTAGGATTTACCCATATTCCTGGTTCTGGCCTATATTCTAATTGAACTGTTCTCTTTATTAGGCATCTACTTGAAGGTGATGGATCATTTCTTGACTAAAATTAACCACCAGTTATTTGTGGTTTGGAATTAATTGGATCAGAAATCAGGCACAAAAACTGTGGATTCTAAATTTGATAAGTTGAGCTGGTTGCGACTTTGCCTGTCAGAATCTGTTTTTTAAAAAAGTGTCTCTTTTTTTAAATAATTATTTATTTATTTTGAGAGACAGGGCGCAGGCTCCTACAAGCAGGGAGGGGCAGAGAGAGAGGGAGAAAATCCCAAGCAGGCTCTGCACGGTCAGACCAGAGCCCAAGGCTGAGGCTCGATGTCACCACCAGGAGATCATGACCCCAGCTAAAATCAAGAGTGGGAGGCTTGGGGCGCCCGGGTGGCTCGGTTGAGCTTCAGACTTTGGCTCAGGTCATGATCTCCGGGTTCGTGAGTGGGAGGGACCTCCTCGTCAGCTCGCTGCTGTCAGCCAAGAGCCCCCTTCGGATCCTCTGTCCCCCTTTTTCTGCCCCTCCCCCGCTTGTGCTCTCTCAAAAATAAAACATTAAAAAAAAAAAAGAGTGGGAGGCTCAACCAGCTGAGCCACTCAGTATCTTTAGCCGTCAGATTCTTGATGCAGTAATGAGAGGACCCTGAAACGACTCCCATAATGACCATTACCTGCCCAGGTGGCCCAAGATAAGGTTGCTGTTGGAAAAACGTGGCAGGGCTGATAGAGAATATACCCCAGAGTACTGAAATGGGCAGAGGAAAAAAAAATAATAAAAGTGGGCAGTGGGCAGAGGAATCTCTGAGGTCAGGAGTTTAAAAGCTTTCCTTATTTACAAAAATGGATCCAGTTGATACATATTCAGCCTTGAAACTAGGGCAGCTATAAATGAAACTGGGAACAGTTAAGACATTTTGGCTTTGTATGCATTAGCCAAAATAACCCTTCGTCCACTGCAGCAACCTCGGAACGACTTGAGCACTCTTTTTTTTTGTGCTGTGCTTGGGTTCCTGAGCCTAAAAACAAGAACTCCTCTAAAGCATGTAGTTCTGACCCCAAGGCTAGCCTTGTGGCACAGATTAGCTCAAAGTGGATTTAAGCTACACCTGGGTTATTGAAGTTAACTATGCTGGTTGATAGAACCCCCTAGTGGAGGTGAGGTGATAATAACATTTTAGATTGAACTCCTAATAAATATTTAACCTCAAAAAGAGAGTACAACTATCCAATGAGGTTGAAGTGGAAGGGAGATGAGCCCTTTTCAAAATATTATTAAACCCAAGGCTCCTGGGGGGCTCAGTTAAGTGTTCGACCCTTAATTTCAGCTCAGGTCATGATCTCGCGGTGGGATCCACCTGCTGACAGCTGGGTTGGGGGCGGTGCGCACGCAGTCTCAAAATAAATAAATGAACGTAAAAAAAAAACTCATAAAAAATATTATTAACTCATGTCAAAACGGGATCATCTCTAGGCTCTCAGCCTACACAGTATTTCATTTGTCTTCAGATGTGCACTCATTTAAAACCACTGACTTTGTTACTGACTTCATTTGGGGGGTATCGTTTAGTGAACTCAGGTTTTACCATCAGGGGGTTGTGAGTCTAATTCTGAATCTCTGTTTGATCTAGCAAGTTGTCAACCTCTTTCTTTATTTGGGGTAGGGAGCCAAATTATGCTCTGCCTTGACTTAGTACAGACACTCCACACTGAAGTCCGGGGTCTCTAGTCTGATACCATCATTTAGATACCATTGCTAAAAATGTCTTGGCTTACGGCATTTTGGGTGGAAGGATTAATTATAATTGGTAAGTAATATTTTGGTTGAGATTACATCTCTTCTGCAAATGGTTACATGCACATTAGACCCAACTGTTTATACTGGCAGAACGTCAGTATCCAGAGCACTATCTGAACCAAATGAAATTTTGCTCCTTGGCAAACCACATGAGTGTTACTGAAAAGAAGGGGTACCTTGGCCATGGTGCTGGAGAACGCAAGTGACTTCTTTTTGGTGAAACTGACCGGGAAATAGGAAGAAAGACCACTTTCCATGATTCCATATTCTGTTTTAGGCATTACTTCCACTTGCCTTTCCAAGAAATTTACTGACATGATATTCTTACCACATATGATAAAGTCATGAATTTCTTACTGTATTTCATGTAGCCCAATCTAGGTGAAACATGACTGCTAAACTCTTTTTTGCTGTTTAGGACAGATTCCAAAAGATGCTGGTATAAAATTGAAAATGAACATCTATCAGTACATGACAACTTGGGTATCTGGTTTTAGAATCATTTCATGTTTGCTCATATAATAAGTTTTCTTTTGGTTAAAAGTAATCCAGAGCGGGAAAAATTTGATCTGTGAAACTAATAAAACACAGTTTAGAAGAAAACAGCCAGATCATGTTTTGAGTCTGTGTGATTATTCTAGAGAATGATATACCCTATAATGTACCTTCACTGTGTTGGAGGTTTCAAAAGCTTTTCGGATACATTACACTGTTGGAAGTTATTTTAGATACGAATGGTCAGCCCTAGCTGTTTTTAGTTATGATATAGCTTTGGTTATAGTTATGGCTTAAAAATATAAACTGTCTACTCCTGAAATGTCAGTCTTAGAAGGTCATAAAAATTCAATATGCTTAATAATATGTAATTTACCTTCATCTTAGCACTCAAAAGGCAACTGTCAGTATGAAATGTTTTAGGGAGGAAAAAACAATGGCTTTAAGTGAAAATTAAAATACCTAAGGAAAAGTATGTTGGACTTAGCTTCAGAAGAACTCGATTCTAGACATGGCTCTGCTATTGACTCCTACTTTGACCTTGAGAAAGTCACTTAAGCTTATGTTGCTAACTAACATTGAATACATTTTGCATTTTCTCATTTATACGGCTGAGAGCATGACTCCAGGTTTTTGTTTTGCTTCGATTTTTTTTTTCAAATAGTTATAGTCTTATTTCAGTTACATTAGTTGATTTAAAAATTTTTAATGCACCTGTATGGAACCAAGCCAAATACCTTGTTGGCAGACTGGTAGCTTCAGGAAAGCTTCGTTTTTCTTAAAGGTCTGGAAATGTGTTTGATGGTAAGGAGGTAGTGTCGTTTATTGGAAAAGGCACTGAGCATGGAAGGCAGCGGCTTTTCGCTCTCTACGGTTGGGACACACAGGCCATTGTAGGTAAATCACACAAGTTCTCGGTGTTCATGTTTGGATCTTACTTTATTAAGCCATCTGTTTCCAATCTATGTATTTCCCAGGCATGCTGAAAGGATAAGTGAGATATGGATAAGTGAGCCTTGGTTCTTCAGCAGACAGGTGCTATATAAAATCAAAGTACTGTAACAGTATATCACTGAAACGCTAAAACGTCAACAAAGTTTTACGGAAATGGTAGAAATCTCATCACTGCAGTCTCGCCCCATTTTAACTTGTCTGTAAATATTCTCCAGCCCTCCAGTTTTACAAGCAAAGGAGAAATAAAGGCAGACATAATAAAATGAAAAATAAGAGAAATGGTTAATGACAAGAGAATAAAAACCTATATGTAATACTTTCTTATATGTTTTTTTTTCCTCTCAAATATTATGCCAGGCAGCCTGGTAAAGCCATTAATGTGATGGGGTTTTTCCCCCCCTCCTTCTCAAGTAACTACTGAGCAGTATTTTAGTGTTTGTTGGTAATCATTACAGACTCCTTTGGCTTATCCTACTTCATTCTTAGTTTTGTGACTGCCCACAATGGGAGGTCTTGTGTAAAACTGCCCACGGAGAAAGCCAAGTGCTTCTCCTTAAGCAAGTACCCTTTAAAGGAGTGCAGGTTTGGAAAAGCTCCTAATGGAGGAGATAATCTGTATATTGAAGTGGAGTGCCATCATTAACACTGAAAAGATAAGAAGTTAGGTAGATCTGTGTTTGAAAAGCAAGTTGGATAGCTGGCTTCTGAGGTGTCCTTTTTACCTCCCACCCTTAAAACGGTTAACACGGAATTAATTTTCAGTGTTTATTGTCACCTTGCCATTTATATGCTGGTGCATTAACCATTGTCATTCCTTGCATTATCATGCATTTTTATTTTGTTGGTGAAAATTATGTTTTTATCTATTAAATGCCAGTATAAGCAAAATACGGTGTTTATATTAGTTTCGGCTGTACGATAATAGCGATTCAACAGTTCTGTACATTTCTCAGTGCTCAGCACCAGAAATGAACTCTTAATCCCTTTTGCCTATTTCACCCATCCCCCATCTACCACGCCTCTAGCAACCACCAGTCTCTACATTTAAGAGACTTTTTTCTTTTTTTTTCTTTGTTCATTTGTTTTGTTTCTTACATTGCACACATGAGTGGAATCATACGGTATTCGATAGCATTTGTCAAAATATCATTTGTAAAGTGATAGTACTTAATTAAAATGAAATAAGCAGTTGTAAAGTGATAGTACTTAATTAAAATGAAATAAGCAAAAGGCCAGGAGTTAAAGGACTTTTGAAATAACCTGGTACCATGTGACTACTTCTGAAGAGTGGGCTCTTTTTGCTAATAGAAGTCAATTTCTTTTATAAAATCTCATCTCTTATTTCTACTATCTCTGCTTTAAAAGACTGAATAGTGGGGTGCCTGGGTGGCTCAGTCGGTTAAGCGTCGGACTTCAGCTCAGGTCGTGATCTCATTGTTTGTGGGTTCGAGCCCCTCGGGGGCCTCTGTGCTGACAGCTCAGAGCCTGGAACCTGTTTCGGATTCTGTGTCTCCCTCTCTATGTACCCCTCCCTGCTCACACTCTGTCTCTCTCTCAAAAATAAGTAAACATTAAAAAGTTTTTTTAAGGGGCGCCTGGGTGGCACAGTCGGTTAAGCTTCCGACTTCAGCCAGGTCACGATCTCGCGGTCCGTGAGTTCGAGCCCCGCGTCAGGCTCTGGGCTGATGGCTCGGAGCCTGGAGCCTGTTTCCGATTCTGTGTCTCCCTCTCTCTTTGACCCTCCCCCGTTCATGCTCTGTCTCTCTCTGTCCCAAAAATAAATTAAAAAAAAAAAAAAAAGTTGAAAAAAAAAATTTAAAAAAAAAAAAGTTTTTTTAAGATTCAATAGCAAATTATTTTTTGTAATCTTGTAACCCATTTATTGAAAATCCAACTCTGATGCTTTTAAGCTGTGTATATATGTGTGTATCTATATATATATATACACGTATATATGTATATATACGTGTATATATATATGTGTGTATATATATATATGTATACACACATATATATACACACACATGTATTATATATATATACATTATATATACATTATAGATATAATTTACATAATGCATATATAAAGTTTTTATCTTCTGTGAAATAAATTTGTAAAATCAGTGTAATAGCTTTGAATATTTATTGCATTCTTCGTTATATGCTGATTACATAGTATTGCATGCAGATTAGCATTCTGTAATTGACACTGAATCTGTAATTGACACTATCTTTCACAGACTAGTGTAATTTTTCAGCATTTTTTTTCTGTATTTCATAACTAGCTTGTGTATTCCCATTTTTGTCATTTCTTTTTATTCTTTTGGGCATTTGGGGGCTTGTATTTCAGGTGAGAGAGAATTACTATTATAGACTGCAAAGTGTTTTCTAGAACTGCGAATGATAGGAAATGCTATAATAATCCACATGTATGATTTAATTTACTGAAAAAGTATCTTAAGTAGTGCATACTTAAAATTTTTTTAATCACTTTGGGTTAAAAAATACAGTCACTGTAAAAATGTTAGAAGAAACTATAAAAGGATTTATAAAAAAGAAAATGAAACTTACTCATAATCAAACCACCTGTTCATATTTTTTATCTTTTTCCAGTGTAGAAAGAAAGTTAGGTATTTTTTTTTCTTTTTAAATTTTTTATTTAAATTCTAGTTAGTTAACATACAGTGCAACATTGGTTTCAGGAGTAGGATTCGGTGATTCATCACGTACATGCAACACCCGGTGCTCATCGCAAGTGCCCTCAGTACCCATCAGCCAGCTAGCCCATCCCTCACCGAGAAAGTTAGATATTTTAAAAATTGGGATCATACTGTGTATACAGTTTGTATTCCATTCTTTCCACTCACTGTGTTATGAACATGTTTTCACGTAATCAAATATTTTTGCAAAATTTTTAAATCACTGTGATCTTCCACATAATGAGCATCTCCTCATTTCTTTTCACTAATTCCAGGTTGCTGCAAGTTTATGTTGCTTCCGTTTCTTATAGATAGTGCTTCAGTGAACATCCTTGGGCCAAAACCATTTTTGCAACTCAGATTGTTTCTTTGAGATAAATGTTTAGAAGAGAAATTGCAAAGATTTTTGTTTTTAAAGATGAAGTCCTTTGACAATCTCTGAAATTTAAACATTGGCTTAAGCAGAAAAGAGCTTTGATTGCAAACAGTGTATTCCAAAAACAAAAACAAAAAAGGCTGTTCTTTATATAGTATATGGTATTTGACTCTAAACTGAAGCTAGTTTAGGTAAAGTATATGTCTCGGAAATATTTTGGTTTCCTCTGATCTACTTCGCAGGTGCGAAGCAGGATGAAGGAGAATCGTGTGGGGTATATACAATCATAGGAAGTTCTATTTTTTAAAACGGAACTGTTAATGGGGGAGGGGAGACAGGTTTATTTTTAAGTTGCCTTTAGATTTCAGGTTGTTCTAAAACTCAGTTCAAGTATACAGAGCTTATTTGTGACCGTGTACCTTCCATATCCTAAAGGAACTTTTAATCTTGGAGTTGGTAACATGACTGTGTTTCTCGATAGGCTTTTTTTTTTTTTTTTTTTTTGTCTCAGGCTGTTGGTCCCTTAAATTACCATGATGTCACTCAACAAATTCAAAGTTTTATATTTCATTCATAAGCAGAGCTCCAACTGTGGTAGGAATTCTGATGCTGCCACTTAATTTGTGCCTAGTTTCAGTGTGTGGTGACTCCCCAGATTACAAACACTAGATTTAACAAATATTTTGTATATTTGCTCTCTCAAAAATAAACAAACATTGGGGCGCCTGGGTGGCTCAGTTGGTTAAGCGTCCGACTTCAGCTCAGGTCATGATCTCACAGTTCGTGAGTTTGAGCCCCGCGTCCGGCTCTGTGCTGACAGCTCGGAGCCTGGAGCCTGCTTCGGATTCTGTGTCTCCCTCTCTCTCTGCCCCTCCCCCACTCACTGTTTGTCTCTCTCTGTCTCTCTCTCAAAAATAAATAAAACATGAAAAAAATTTTGTAAGTAAAATAAAATTAAAAAATAAATAAATACTAAAAAAAAAAGTTTTGAAGGTGGGGGTGGGGAGCGCCTGGGTGGCTCAGTTGGTTAAGTATCTGACTTCAGCTCAGGTCATGATCTCATGGCTCCTGAGTTTGAGCCCCGCATTGGGTTCTCTGCGCTTGGGATCCTCTGTTTCTTTCTCTGCCCCTACCCCACGTGTTCTCTTTCTCTCAAAAACAAATAAACATTAAAAAATGGAAAAAACCCCAAATATTTCGTATATTTGAATGGCTCATAGTACATACACTGCATGTCCCTCTCTAAATGTATCCCGTGCTGTTACACAGCCTCTCCCCTGGTGTTTCTCTCTGTCTCCCAGTTCAGCAGTCTCACTAAGTGCCATGCCGGCCTGGACATAGCACGATGACCCAGAAGTAACGTGGAAGATGGGTCTGACCTGACACCTCAGTCCTACCACCTCCTTGTGTTTTCTTTCCAGAGGGATCATCTCCAACTGTGTTTTATAGTTAGGATGTGTTTTAGCTTGAAATGTGAGTTCCAAGGGCTCTGCTAATTTATATCTCTGTGACACTGGGGAAGTTCTAGATTCACCATTTACAAAATGGGGCTAATACGACTTGTTTTCAGTGTTGTCCACAAAATCGAATGAGAACATTTATAAAGAAACTAGCAGATAGTAGGTGCTCCATAAATATTTCCCTTTTACAGGCCAATGAATGTTGCCTTAGATGATCTTGTCAGGTGTCTAGATACCTACCTGGTCATTTCCCTCAAATTCAAACTGTTTTTCTTTACGTATCACCATTCAGGATAAATCAGGGAGTTTATTTTTTCTGCTTTACTTAATGGCATTGTGAAAATATTGCTTTCCATTGCTTTTTATTGTACATAGGAAGATTTTTAACAATGATGTAGGTTGAAGAAGCTTCTTGACTTAAGCAAGGAAAACTGTTTACCATTTAGTGTATCCTTTTGTGAAGTTATGCCATCCAACGGTTTAAAGAGTTTGCCCTCAAAGGACCATTGGAAACATGACTCTATTCATACATTAGAGAGACCATTATGAACTTACTACTAACAAATATAACTAGATCAGGAGAAAAGGTAATAATAGGTAATGTTGATGCTTGACTGGGGGAAGAGGGGAAAAAAAGCTTCAAAATCTTCAGTGTTACTACCGTAGGATAAATAGACACGCGAATGTTAAAAAGTTTACCTTGGTAAAAATATGAGAAAAGAGAAAATAAACTAGTAAAAAAATTCAAGTGCTGGGGAAGGCAGAGGGTTATAAACGAAATCAACTTCTTTCCAAGACGACAGACGTGTGGCCTTTAGAAATGGTTGAATCCAAAAGGTATTAATCTTAGATTTATGATGCCCGTTATTTCCTGTAATGGAAGTTTTCAAAAGCAAAAACCAGGAAATGATGAAGGACACTGACACATTCAACAAATATTTTGAGCAGTTTGTGGGTCTCCGGTTTAAAGCTACAGTTGAATCATTTTTACAAGTGGCTACGTAGAATGAAAAGTGTGTTATTTCATCTTAGGATAATTAAAAAACAAATACAGCCAAATGGTCATGACCGTAGATAAGCAAAAAGTAATATTGACAGGTTTACATGTTTAAAAATATAAGCTGACCCATACGTTGGGTGTCTGACCCTGAATCAAAGTGTTCCGGGATTTGTTGGCCCGCTGACAAAAAAAAAAAAAAAAAAAAAAAAGCAAACTAGAGTATATTTATAGGTGCAAGCCAAAGATGGGAAACTTCCCTAACCAGAGATTTGTGTTAAGAGGAAGGGAAGGATGGGGCGCCTGGGTGGCTCAGTTGGTTAAGCATCTGACTCTTGGTTCAGGTCGTGATCTCATAGTTCATGGGCTGGAGCCCTGCGTCTCCCTCTCCCTCTCCCTCTCCCTCTCCCTCTCCCTCTCCCTCTCCCTCTCCCTCTCCCTCTGCCCCTCCCCCACTCTCTCTCTCTCTGTCTCTCAGATAAATAAATCTTTAGGAAAAAAAAAGGGGACACAGACAATTCCTCAATTAGTCTGTGGGGTGGTTTCATCATTCAACTAAAATGTTTAATGAAGACTGTTAGGTGCCACGGCCACCAAGGTGGATAAGATACACCTGCAGTCTCGTAGACGAGAAAAACACAAAATACTGCATTTCATGAAGCCTAAAAATATTCTGACATGTAGAAAATGGGGGCACCGGGGTGGCTCAGTCAGTGGAGTGTCCAACTCTCGGTTTCGGCTCAGGTCAGGATCTCACCATTCATGGCATCGAGCCCCGCGGCTGGCTCTGCGCTGACCGTTCGGAGCCTGCTTGGGATTCCCTCTCTCCCCCTCTTTCCCTGCCCCTCCCTCGCACTCACTCTGCCTCAAAATAAATAAATAAACATTAAAAAAAAAAGGTAAAATGAACTTAAATATGGCCCTTATTCTCAACGTAAAATATTCCTAAATTTAAACCTTGTGTGAACAAAGACATGCGTTTATAACCCAATGTAATCAAATCTAAACTAAGAACAAATCAAATTTAAACATTGTTATTTCTTTGCAATAATTACTGCATCCTAAAAAAAGTGCCCACTATGAGTTAATTTGACTTAAATAGAACATTGCTCAGCCTATAAATGAAGGTCAGCAGACAGCAGTGTCTTGGAATAAAATAGCCCTTTGGCAAGAAAATGAGCCACACCCCATTTCGTTTTTGCAAAAATAAAATTCTTTCCAGCTTCACTAAATTGTAGATGTGTGCATGTAGTTCTGCAGTAGATGATCCTGCAGCTGTGGAAACAGCCATGTGTGCAGAAGCCCTAAGAAACATCGATAAGCCATTATTCATACGTGCAGTTCTCATACTTTCTGGGGCACAGCATTCTGGTCAGTCTTCTCTGACTCCAGGAAGGTAGCAGGTAACTACTCCTTCATTTCCTGCCTTAAACTTCTTGATTGCCACAGGCTTTAAATTGAGCAGGAGAAGCCAGGATTCAAAGTCTCATCGTTGTTTCATTTTGGTGGGAGAGCATCGAATGCTCTCTGTACTGTGGATGCACCATGAAAAGAACCGTACTTCTAGGGAGAAAGGAAAAGAAACCCCGAGGGGCAAGCCCCATTCTCCTGGTTCTTTTACCGTACCTGGTACAAGGCAGGTCTCTATATATACATTTGAAAGAGTGAAAAAAATAAACGGCTGTGAGTGGCCTTTGCTGATAATGATAAAATTAGGAAAACCTAATCAGCAAATTAGTAACTTATGAAGCACACTTAATAAACTACATAATGATGTAAATCTATAAGAAGACTAAGCAAATGGGTTCCTTGGTTTTCTTTCTCTTTCAGTTGTTTTAAACAAATGGTCAGGAGTGAATGTTATGGATGGCACCTGCATTGTGATAACTGATTAATTTTAGAACCAAAGAGGAAATACATATATATATGTATATACACATATATATATGTATATACACATATATATATGTATATACACTTTTTTATTAAATGTTTTTATTTATTTTTGAGACAGAGAGAGACAGAGCATGAGCGGGAGAGGAGCAGAGAGAGAGGGAGACCTAGAATTTGTAGCAGGCTCCAGGCTCTAAGCTGTCAGCACAGAGCCCGATGTGGGGCTCGAACTCACAAACTGTGAGATCATGACCTGAGCCAAAGTCGGACGCTCAACCGACTGAGCCATCCAGGTGCCCCTATACATATATGTATATATATATACTTCTTGAAGCAGTTTTATTGAGTAAAGTATACAGTTTCAGTGGATTTTAATGTATTGAGATACATATAACCATCACCACAGTCAATTTTCAAACATTTTCATTACCTCAGAAAGAAACCTCATACTCTTTTTTTTTTAAGAGAGAGAGAGAGAGAGAGAGAGAGAGAGAGAGAACAGAGAGAGAATCTTAAGCAGGCTCCATGCTCAACGCAGAGCCTGACTCTGGGTCTCAATCTCACGAACCATGAGATCATGACTTGGGCCAAAATCAAGAGTCAGACCTTTAACCAACAGAGCCACCCAGGTGCCCCTAAAGATTTCATTTTTGTTTTTTTTTTGTTTTTTAATGTTTATTTATTTATTTTGAGAGAGAGAAAATCCCAAGCAGGTTCTGCGCTGTCAGCCCTATTTGGGGCTCAAACCGACAAACCATGAGATCGCGACCTGAGCCAAAATCGAGAATCAGACTTGTGACCAACTGAGCCACCCAGGTGCCCCATTTTTCTTTTTCTTTTTTTAAAATCAGTTATTTCTTCTTCTTCTTCTTTTTTTTTATTTTAGAGAGAAAGAGGGAGAGCGGGGGAGAGGGACAGAGGGAGAGAGGATCTTAAACAGGCTCCATGCTGAGCGTGGGGCTCGATCCTACAACCTTGGGATCATGACCTGAGCCAAAATCAAGCTCAACCGACTAAGCCACCCAGGCATCCCAGAAACCTCATACACTTAAGCTCTCATTCTCCCCAACCGCCTACCTCCTCAACCTCCCACCTCTCCAACCTTAAGTAACTGTCTTTATAAGTTTCCTCATTCTGGACTTTCATATAAATGGAACATATAGCCATGTGGTCTTCTGTGACTGGCTTCTTTCACTTAGGATAGTATTTTCAAGGTTCAAGATACATGATAGCATGTACTTCATTCCTTTTTATAGCTGAATAATATTCCATTGTACCACATTTTATTTGTCCATTTATCTGTTGAGAGACATGTGGATTGTTCCCGCTTTTTGGCTATTAGGAATAATGGGCAATGTTAATATTAAATGTCAGGGCACCTGGGTGGCTCAGTCGGTTAAGCGTCCGACTTCGGCTCAGGTCGTGATCTCGCGGTCTGTGGGTTCGAGCCCCACGTCGGACTCTGTGCTGACAGCTCAGAGCCTGGAGCCTGCTTCAGATTCTGTCTCCCTCCCTCTCAGCCCCTCACCTGCTCCTGTTCTGTCTCTCTCTCACTCAAAATTAAATAAACATTACAAAATATTTAAAAAATTTTTTTTAACGTTTATTTATTTTTGAGACAGAGAGAGACAGAGCATGAACAGGGGAGGGTCAGAGAGAGAGGGAGACACAGAATCGGAAGCAGGCCCCAGGCTCTGAGCCGTCGGCCCAGAGCCCGATGCAGGGCTCGAACTCACGGACCGCGAGATCGTGACCTGAGTTGAAGTTGAACGCTTAACCGACTGAGCCACCCAGGCACCCCACAAAAATTTTTTTTAATATTAAATGTCTAACCACAGGTCAGCTAATGAGGTCGAGGTGGTATTGACAAGATGACATTTCATTTATTCCAATTCTGCTGTTATTGTAAATCTTTGCTTTGATTGACTCTGAGCAATACTGATTTCTGTGTCTAAATGTAGCTCATTTTTAGTTTCCTAATGTTTAGTAGCTTATTATCAACTTGTTCCTAATTCTTTTTTCCTTAGTAATATGTTTTAAGTTTATTTTGAGAAAGAGAGAGAGAGAGTGCGTGCATGAGTGGGGGGGGGGGGGGGGGCGGGTGCAGAAAGAGAGGGAGAGAAAGAGAATCCCAAGCAGGCTCCATGTTGTCAACCATGGAGACCAGCCCGGGGCTCAACTCCACGAACCATGAGATCATGACCTGAGCCGAAACCAAGAGTGGGACACTTAATTGACTGAGCCACCCAGGTCCCCCTCCTTAGTAATATTTGTACTTGAATAATTGAAAGCCTACAAAAATTGTGTAATCACCTTTGCTAAAAGTTACTATAGTAATATAGCTGTATAAAATTTCTTATTCACATTTATTGAACACCTACTATTAAGTTTTAAATATTAAGTAGTGCACAACTAAATGTTAAATGCTTTGAAACGTAATGGTTTCAGTTGACCTAGAGCATTATTGAGCACATCTAATATTTTTACTTTTTATTTATTTTGGAAGTTTATTTATTTTGAGAGAGAGAGAGCGCACAGCACGAGCAGAGGAAGGGCAGAGAGGGAAGAGAGAATCGCAAGCAGGCTCCCCGCTGTCAGTGCCCAACTTGGAGCTCGATCTCACAAACCGTGAGATCATGACCTAAGCCGAAATTAAGAGTATGATGCTTAACCGACTAAACCGCCTAGGTGCCCCTAATGTATTTGTTTTTTAATTTACTTCTCAAACATGAAACGTATTCACAGAATCAAATTCAAAAGCTGTAAAGGGACGTAAAGAAAAGAAAATGAGTCTCCTGCCCCTGACCCCAGTCTCCGATTTCCTTTTCCAGGAGGTGACCATTAGAACTAGTTTCTTGTGTATCCATCCAGAAATAATATGGAGTACATTTTATTTATTTACTTATGTATGTATTTATTTATATATTTATTTATTTTGAGAGAGAGAGAGAAAGAGGCAGAAGAGAGGAGAGAATCCCAAGCAGGCTTTGTATGGTCAGTGAAGAGCCCATCACAGGACTCAAACTCACGAACCGTGAGATCATGAGCTGAGCAGAAACCAAGGGTTGGAACACTTAACCTACCGAGCCACCCAGGCACCCCAATATCGAGTACATTTAACGCTTGACATGTTCAGAAGAGCTTGGTGTTTTACATTTAGGAAGTGTGATGTTACAGTTGAGGGATTCTTTACCTTTTGACTTAACTGTGAGAATGAGAGATTATCAAAGGAGAATGAAAAGAATCACCTTCAGTTTCAGATCAGAGATTTTCTTTCTAGCACCCTTGACCACCCCAGATTCACCTGCATGGCATCGGGTCAAAATAGCTAATGATACCTAGAAACCGCCTTTGCCATTATGTCCTCGAGTCAACCCACAGAGAAGTTCTTGGACCCAGGCTCCTTACTCTTATGGGCACTGAGTAAGACTAGGCAGCCCTGAAGAGAAGGGTTGTAGTTCAGTCAAGAAAAGATATCATTTCCAGGCGAGCCATTTGGAACTTCCTGTATAATTACTTAATTCATTTAACAGGCCTTTATGAATCGTCAACAGTGTGCCAGGCAGTGGTATCACCAAGATAAATAAAGCAGGGGCGCCTGGGTGGCTCAGTCGGTTGAGCGTCCGACTTCGGCTCAGGTCACGATCTCGCGGTCCGTGGGTTCGAGCCCCGCGTCGGGCTCTGGGCTGACGGCCCGGAGCCTGGAGCCTGCTTCCGATTCTGTGTCTCCCTCTCTCCCTGCCCCTCCCCCGTTCATGCTCTGTCTCTCTCTGTCCCAAAAATAAATAAACGTTAAAAAAAAAAAAAAAAAAAAAGATAAATAAAGCAATGCGCCATCATTTGAAGAGCTCAGCGTCTAATCCGGCCACGGAGTTTTACAGATGAGGTGACGGAGGTCTAGTAGCTCTTCTCGCTTTAAATGTAAACACCACAGCCAGAAGCCAACTTTGTTTACTAGGAAAACCAGTTCCTCTCTGAATTAGCTTATTTTAAATGGTGTTTTCTTTCAGATGTTAACAAAATGGCAGGTGTCAAGTCATTAGTGTTGACATGAACTCTCCGAGACGCGCTTCACCTGTAACTTCAGCAGCTTGGTTTAACTGGACCAGCTCTGCCGTTGCTAATGGGAATTCATTAGCAATAGCTTTCGAGTGGTAAATTATTTTTCTAGGCCATATATTCAGTCCGGGTGACTCTTACGCTACCAAAGCTGCAGGTTTAATTACCAGTCTTAAAGAGTTTCTTACGCTGTGATGCATCCAGAAGACTTTGAAAACTCTAATGCCGACACATATTGGATATACGTTATAGGATTTATCACTCTTGATTTCTCTGAAACTGGATTTTATCAATCTTGGGGAGCCAGTATTTCCTCTTTGTTTTACTCCTCACACACACACACACACACACACAAATCCATTTCATTTATTTACTCAAAGATTCACCGAGTGCCTTCTACAGATCAGGTACTACATGTACTGAAACAGACAAAAATTACCACCCTTATGAGGTTTACATCCTACTCGGGAGAGACAAAAAGTAAGCAATGGTGTAGTGTATTCGATGGTAATGTGTTGTGAAGAAAATTACAGCAAGATTAAGGTTACAGGGACGGGGAAGAGGGCCCCAAGTTAGGCTCTGCACTTACAGCGCTATAAAATAAACGAACTTTCAAAAAAGACACGAAGGAGACCAACGAGTGAGCCACATGAATATCTGGGGAGAAGTGGCACTTAAGTAAAAAATTCCAATAACAGATACCTAACTTATCATGCATGGATGTGTTTTAGCCCTGAAATTCTCCTTTGTTTCCGCTTTTTATTTTGGTATCGAAGAGGGAAAAAAAAGTATCTTTTACCCAGATCAGATACTCTAATGGAGTCATGGTTTGACCATCTATGCTAAGACTACTATGTTAATGGTTATATCAATAATGTTTTGGAAAGATTAGTGGGAATAATGCTGGAAACAGAATATGGGGGGCGCCTGGGTGGCTCAGTCATTTAGCATCAGACTCTTTTTAAGAATTTTTTTTAGTGTTTCTTTATTTTTTTTTTTAACATTTATTTATTTTTGAGACAGAGGGAGACAGGGCATGAACGGGGGAGGGTCAGAGAGAGGGAGACACAGAATCGGAAACAGGCTCCAGGCTCCCAGCGGTCAGCACAGAGCCCGACGTGGGGCTCGAACTCACGGACCGTGAGATCATGACCTGAGCTGAAGTCGGCCGCTCAACCAACTGAGCCACCCAGGCGCCCCGAGTGTTTCTTTATTTTTAATAGAGAGAGACAGAGCGTGAGCAGGGGAGGGGCAAGAGAAAGAGAGAGAGGGACACAGAATCCGAAGCAGGCTGCAGGCTCTGAGCTGTCAGCACAGAGGCCGTGAGATCGTGGCCTGAGCTGAAGTTGGACGCTTAACCAACTGAGCCATCCAGGCTCCCCATTGGACTCTTGATTGCAGCTCAGGTCATGACCTCAGGGTCTTGAGATCGATGCCCAAGTCGGGTTACATGCTGACAGCACTGAGCCTGCTTGGGATTCTTGCTCTCCCTCTTTTTTCTGCCCCTCCCCCGCTCTCTCTCTTTCAAAACAAATAAATTTTTTTTTAATTAGAAAAACAGAACATGGAATTATTGAGAGTAGATTTTCTTCTCTTTTCCTTATCAGTTTAGTTGTACTATAGTCTGTGTTTAAGTCTTAATTAGATTTTTTAAATTTTACTTTGCCATGACCATAGTGCAGTTATCAAAGCCAAGGTGTTGATACTGATTCAGGCCAAGATGCAGAACAGTCCCATCACTGCTAGACTCCCTTTTGTTACCCTTCTATAACAACACATACCTCCTTCCCCCTCTGCCGTCTCTACCCCTGAGAACCATTAATCTGTTCTGCCTTTCTATGATTCTGTCATTTCAAAAATATGATATAAATGAAATCACAGAGTATATAACATCTTGGGTTTTTTTTTTTTTTCAGTCCGCATAAATTCTCCAGAGACTCATCCAAGCTGTGTATATCAACACTCGCTTCCTTTTCCTTGCTGAGTCGTGTTCCATGGTGTAGATGTTTGGGCCATTTCCGTTTGGAGCTATTACAAATGAAGCCACTGTAAACATTGGTGTATAGGTTTTTGTGTGGATGTAAGTTTTTGTTTCTCTAGGATTAATGCCCAAAGAATGCAGTTTCTGGGTTGTAGGAGAGTTGCATGTTTAGTTTTGTAAGAAACTGCCAAGCTGTTTTTCCAGAATGACTGTGCCATGTATTCTCCCACCAGCAGTTTTTACGCATCCTTGCCAGCATTTGGTAGCGTCACTGTTTTTTTTATTTTAGCTCTTCTGATAGGTGTGTAGGGATATCTCATTGTGTTTTCATTTTGCACTTCCCGGTGGTTAACGATGTTGAGCATCTTTTTATGTGTTTATTTCCTATCTGTATATCCCCTTTGGCATAATATCGGTTCGTGTCTTTAGCTTATTTTTCTAACTGTATATTTTAAATGTTGAGTTTTCAAAAGTCTTTATATATTCTGGATAATAGCCCTTTGTCTAATATGTGGTATACAACTATTTTCTCTTAATCCATCACTTCTCTTTCCATCCTCTGAACCAAGGTCTTTCACGGAACAAAGGTATTTATTTTGCCGAGGCCAAATTCATCACTATTTCTTTTTAGGGATTGTCTTTTTGATGTCCCATCTAACACCTCCTCACCAAACATGGTTCCTGAAGAGTTTTTCAAATTTGTGTTCTAAGGTTCTGTGATGTTATGTTTCACATTTAAGCATGTGTCCCATTTTGAGTTATTTTTTTTTTTATTTGAGGGAGAGCGAGAGTGCCTGTGTGCTTGTGCTCCAGCCGTGGCGGCGGGGGGGGGGGGGGAGCAGTGGAGGGGCAGAGAGAGAGGGAGGGAGGGAGAGAGAATCTTAAGCAGGCTCCATGCTCAGTATGGATGCCCGATGCAGGGCTAGATCCCACAACCCTGGGATTGTGACCTGAGCTGAAATCAGGAGTCGGACGCTTAATCAACCAAGCCACCCAGGCGCCCCTTGAGTTAATTTTTGTATAAAGGTGTGAGGCTCAGGGTAGAGTTCTGTTTTTTTGTGGTTGTCCACTTGCCCCAGCACCACTCGTTCACTGAAGTACTTCCTCACCCTTGTCACAGATCGGTTGAGCACATTCGCGTAAGTCTGGTTCTGGGTTCTGTTGACTGTTGCATTGTTCTGCATCTTCTATCTTGGTTCCTGCAGCCACGAGGCAGGACTTAACACCAGGCAGAATGATCCCACCCACTTTACTTTTCAAGGTATTTTCCCTATGCTAAGACCTGTTTCTTTCCACATAAATTTTTAGAACAAGCCGGTCTGTGACTCCACAAAACCGTGCTAGGGTGTTGCTAGAAATTCTAATGCCTTAGAATTTTGTGATGGCGTATGTGATGTTAAAGAAGTTAAAAAAGGGTAATTCCAATAAGGAAGACAATTTATTTTCCTCTGTGGTCTCATGCTGGGTCTCATTTTCTACAGGAATCCCAATTTTTATGGTTTTCATTTCTTATTTGTTCTGTTAAAGATTTATTTATTTATTTATTTATTTACACAATCTCTACACCCAGAGTGGGACTTGAACTCATGGCCGGGAGGTCAAGAGCCACATGCTCCACCGACCGAGCCAGCCAGGCCCCCCAACTGCTATGATTTTTAAAACACTGAATGACTATTAATTGGTCATTTTGCTTCAGATATAACTTGGGTGTCTTTTTTAATTGCGAAAATTACCTTTTTTTTTCCCCCAAGGATTACCATATTCTTGATTTACATATATAACTTGTAGGTTCGAAATTATTGATCTATTTTTAAATTTAAAACTTTCTTGAAGGCTTACTTCCAGAATTTTTAAGACCCCCCCCCCCCGCATCAGATTTTTATGTACAAGATTCCTAAACCTATTGTTCTGCCTTAAGGAAGTTATGGTTTACCTCTCCCGTTGTTTTAAACAAATACATTTCCTCAGCGCAAAAGAGGATATGCCACTAAAGCATTGGGATTTAGGGTATTGCAGTTTGGGATGTGCTTATTATTCTCATGCTTTGATCTTTGATTCTGCAAAAGAAAAACTTAAACATTACAAAAAGAATCTGGTAAACCTCTTAGTTTAAGTAGGACACTTGGAAACTTACCCATAGGTGTTAAAAAAAAAAGGGGGGGGGGACTGTTAAATTGATTAGGGCTTAAGAAGAATGGAAGAGAAAATGTCACCTTGTTGCTTTTGGGTGAGGGAAAGTGAATGAGGTCATGCTTTCATTTCTGTCTTGCTTTCTCAAGATAAAACTTTTCCATGCTTCTTTCTGCTAAATGATTTAGGGTGGAGGCACCCCCCCAACAAAAAAAAAACCCAAACCTCTGGATACCTTTCCTGTCCTGTTTATATTCTAGACTGGCTTTTATTGCTTTAACAAAATATATTGCTGGTGGCCTACAACATTGTGAATGTGGTATTAAGTGGTTAGGCTTAGAAAGCAGGAATTTGAAAAACACAGTCCAATTCTACTACCTTAAATACGGTTAGCAGAATTACTTCTCAATAATGAAAACTTCCCTGGGTTGGAGCCAATGGCTGATAGTTTCAGTGCGATCATTACAGTGAGGATTACTACTGCTAATATCAACCGTAGTTTCTTCCCGCAACAGCACCTAACTTTGCCTTAGGTGATGGTCGCAGCTGCACCATAACCTTCCCCATAATTGGAAAAAAAAAAAAAAAGTGTGATTTAAGGAAGAATGCAGTGAAATGGTACTCATCATAAACAGATATTCTAATTTCTTTTTTCACACATAGGTTATCTGCACTTTTTGGTATTTATTTGCTCTAATGAGGGACTTAATAGTTCATTCTTTAAGGCAGTGAGTTCTCAGAATCAGTAAGCCTATGACAATCTACCCCATCAAAAGAACACTGCTGATGGCTTTAGCCAGTTTTCAAGGTAGCATAGTACCAGGCAGAGGGATAAACAGAGAGGAAAGAAGTTATCCTTGCGTGGATGACTTTTTGCTAACAATATGATTTTTACCAAGTGAAGGCCACACAAGCCATTTGATTTGTGGCAGAATCATAATGAGACTTTTTAGCTGTACCAGGTTAACAGATTGCCAAATAAAATATTGAGCGAGCAACACTGGTCAGTTACAATTCAGTCTCTAAAAATGTGAGCCAGCTAAGTATAATGTTTATGGATCCAACTTCATTCTCAAGGAAATAAAACCGGGGCATCTCAGCAAAAATATAATTAATAACATTTATGGGGCATCTCCCATATGCTTGAAGAGTAAGGCCCTGTAACACTTTATGACGCCCCAGTATTTTTGTGGCCAATCAGAGGGATAACCCTACATTGTGCTCAGGATTCTGTGTTGGGCTAAATTTAACAAATGACCATTATGTGTGGAAAATAGCAGCCATTGTTGTTGAATTAAACTCTCTCTGGAGATCAAAAAAATCTTTTCATGAAGCTAATAAAAATTAATGGCAACATAACCAAAGAAATTAACATAATATAAGAGAATGGATAGGAGCTGAAAACCTAGTGCAATTGTGGAATTATACCTAGTACAGGAACCCTAAGCTGTCTAAAGCTGGGGACTGTTTGTCTAAAGAATTCCAAACGTATACATGCACAAAAAATTGGAATTTTCAGCTAGACCTTTAAGCCAGCTGTTCATGACAAACTCCCAGTGAAATGGAATTAATTTGTGTTGTGTTCTGAAAACGTATATATGTGCTTGCAAGAATTACAGGGAAGAATTAGGCTCCTATGGAGTACTTGGTGATTCTTAAAGTGAATATTGGCAATCTCAGAGACGTTTTATTAGACAACGAGGCAACAGTTTTTCTCTGGGAACATGTCTCCACAATAATAGGGGAAGTCAGAAACTATTTCATATGCAAATATATCTGAACCTCTTCATGAATGCATTTAACACTTTGAGGTGATGGCGACATCTGGTAACAAGTAGAAACCAGCGTCTTATAAACTATGGTTTCATGTTACCACTTCATCTGAATTAGTCATTTAAAGGGGTTTTCTATGTCTTCCTAAGAACCGACAAGGTTAATCTTGGACTAGGGCAGGCAGGCAGGCAGTAAATGCAAAAACCGCTCTTTCTTTTGAAGGTTTCAGTATTCCTTGTGAGGTCCAAAAGTGCTCGTTTTAAAGTTTAGAAAACTAAAGCAGTGGTGTCTTGACAGCTAAGTGAGATTTCTCTTTCTTTGTGTGGAAAGTTTGAGGGAAAACTCGATAGAATTCAGAGTTCTTTATACTTTCCACTCTCCTTCTTTTCTCTGAAGTGCCTTCATTTTCTCAAAGTGGAGAATTTTAAAAATCCTTTCCTACATGTTTCATTCAGATACGATCATGGATTCGGGACCACTGGAAAGACGTAACCTATCATTTGTTTTGCCACATTAGCTCTCAGGAATCATCTTGTTTTGTAGAGTTACCCAATGTGACAAGAGTAGATGCCTTTTACGTTTCTATTTGTTTGGTGTGCATTAAAAGAGCTATGTTTGCTCTTCGTTATGTAATAAACCACGATAGCAGGTGACTTTCATTCCTTTGATACAATGTCATTAGCATATATTCATTTAACAGATACTGACTGAGTCCCTACTGTGTGCCAGGCAGTGTTCTAGATGCTTGAGATACATTGGCAAACAAAGCAGACAAATCATTGCCTTCATGGAGCTTAATAAATATTAAATATTAAGGCAGTAGAGCGATCTTAAATTATTTAATGCTCTCAACTTTTAAAGACTTCCAGGGCATGAGTTTCGAGAACAGTGTTCTACATTTTATCTGAAGTTTGAATAGGGAAAAATTGACAATTTGTTTGGAATATATGGCAATAAACTGGAAACTGATAAGTAAATAGTTGACTTTTGGGCTGTCACTTTCATTTTTCATTAACGAGTGTTCTCATTAGACCCCTTGGGTGACCGAGGAAGGGTACTAGTTTAACATGGGGATTTATTCTTTAGGATGGGCTTCGTTTGTGTGCAGGGAGGTGCTGAAAAGACTCACTAGCCCTAGAAATTAATGCTAACATATGGCATTTGTAAATGTTGCCTTCGGTCCTCTGAAGAATTCTAGCATACTTCGTGTTCCCCATGGAAAATGAATGTATTGCTCAGTTATTTTTGCAAGAGCTGACTCAAAGGAGATGACATGATGGTTCCTGTCCTGCAGTGAAATAAGATGATGGCTTGGGGTGGAAAACTGACGAGGTCATGCCCATATTTGCTCACATCCCTTGTTCGTTTCCTTTTATAGAGGAATACCAAAGAGACTTTCGTTTCCTAGTTTTTACGTTTCCTCTTCGCATTTTCTTTTCATGCCGGTTTTCCTCTCCCTTTTCTGAAAATTGCATTGATGATTTGGAATTCCATCGGCTCCCATTGTGCTTTGCAGTAGTGTGGGTACCACTTATGGTGGCCACGGCAGAGGCATGATACCCATTTTAGGGAGTCCTTTACATATATGGGCACAGACGCTCTGACTGAGGGGTGTGGAAGGCATGTTTCATAACTTTTATATTTCCTGATGCCATCTAATACACTGCCTTTTACACTGTTTGTCTAAGTGAGTGAATACGAGCCAGGAATTTTGTTTTTGCTTGCCAGTATACTGAATACTTTCTTATAAGCACACGGAATTTTTTAAAACTTATTTTCATGGAAATTTTCAAACACAAAGTAAAAATAACATCATGAACCGCCCCCCCCCCCCCCCCCCGCTTCAACAATGATCAATATTTACCGTTCTTATTTCATCTTTTCTCTCCCTTCCTTTATATTTGTTGTTGGGGCTTGCTCTAAAATACCCCATATGTTACCCATGAATACTACAGCGCACCTGATTTTTAATGTTTCTTTTTCTTTTTCTATTTTTAAGTAACCTCCAGGCCTAATGTGGGGCTTGAACTCATGACCCCAAGGTCAAGAGTCACATGGTCCACCGACCTAGCCAGCCAGGCACCCCTAGTTTTTAATATTTTAAAATAGTAATAATTTCTGCATTTCACACAGACTTTAGCTTTCAAACCCTTTCTGTTTTAGTTGATGTCAGAGCAACGCTTCCTGTTTATCAGAAGGAAAATGATTTGCCACCTAGGAGCCGGGTATTTTGAAACAACTTTGTAAGAAATGTATCGCCATTCTTCATCTTTTAAAAAAATTTATTGCAAGTTTCTAAACTATACCGTCATGATAAATTCACGTCTTACGGGCATTAACCTGATTCTGCAAAATGTGCTATGTCATGGTCCTCTCAGAATTGATACTAATGCATTAATTTTTCTTTTCATAATTCAACAGCCACAGAACTCCCATTAAACCCTAGAAGAGCACTTTTGGCCATTATATTTTCAGTTTTGAAATTTCTTGTCAAGCCCTACACACCGTACGTGTTTTGTCTCTCTAAAATTTGATGACTCCGTGATACATGTTGCTAAATAAAGCACCAGTTCTCAAAAAAAGTGTTGGCATACAGGCCCTTGGGGATCAAAATTACTTGCATACCGACACTAAGATGTTACCTGCTTCTTCATCCGTGTTAACATTTGCAAGGACGGTGGGAAAGCAAGGACGGTAAAACTACCGACGCTTTAGCGTTTCATTTATGAATGTCCTCAAGGAAGCAAGAAAAATTAATTTTATTAAATCTGAACTCTTGGGCATACATCTTTTTTTTCTTTTTTTTTTTAAGTAAGCTGCATGCCCAGCATGGAGCCCGACATGGGGCTTGAACTCACGACCCTGAGATCAAGGCCTGAGCTGAGATCAAGAGTCGGTCGCTTAACCGCCTGAGCCACCCAGGCACCCCTGGGCATACATCTTTCACTATTCTGTGTGATGAGACGGGAAGCACGCATAAAGCTTTCTCACCGGGGAGTGGACGTACACCGGCCGCCTTGAGGAAAAGTACCTGTGCGGTTGTTAGGGTTGCGAGCTAAATTAGCCGCATTTTTTTTTAAAAAAATAGCAAACTTTTTACTTGAAAGATTGAATGGCACATTAACTGATTATTCAGACCTGAGTATCTGGCAGATACTTTATCGAAAAGGAACCAAGTGAAGGGCGCCCGGCTGGCTCAATCGGAAGAGACTGTCACCCTTGATCTCGGGATCGTGATTTTGAGCCCCACGTTGGGCCACAGCAATTACTTAAAAACTTTCAAAAATGAACCAGGTGTGCCTGTTACTGCAAGGAAAACAACTGAGCGTATTTGTTGCCAATGGTAAAATTAGAGCTTTCAAGCAAAAATTCAAATTTTTGAAAACTTGCATCAAGTGTCAATACTTAGATTTTTCTGAGCTCGGTGGTATTTTTATTTTATTTATTTATTTATTTATTTACTTATTTATTTATTTTATTTATTTATTTATTTATTTTTAAATTTAACTTCCTTTTGTATTTTTTAAAATTTACATCCAAATTAGTTCGTATATAGTGAAGCGATGATTTCAGTAGATTCCTTAATGCCCCTGACCCATTTAGCCCATCCCCCCTCTCACAACTCCTCCAGCAACCCTCAGTCTGTTCTCCATATTTATGAGTCTCTCCTGTTTTGTCCCCCTCCCTGTTTTTATATGATTTTTGTTTCCCTTCCCTTATGTTCGTCTGTTTTGTCTCTTCAAGTCCTCATGTGAGTGAAGTCATAGTGGTGGTATTTTTAATGAAAGTGGTTGATTGGGTATCGTAAAATGAAGTGAGACAACATTTGGAAGAGGTGCATTAGTCACACAATATTGTTCCAAATGACCGGTGCATGATGTTACAAAATCAAGCATGGGTAAAAGGTCCATTTAATGTGCAAGGTAGACCAATGGATTTTAATGTAACAGAGTATGAAAAATTCATAGGTTTGGTATCAGATTCCACACTGCAAGGAACATTTACAAAACTCCCACTTCTCAAGTTTTGCTGTAGCATTACAAGGAAGACTATCCATAATTATCTGAAAGGGCTCTTAAAACACTTCTTTCAACAATGTATCTTATATGAGGCTGTATTTTCTTCATTACACTTGAACCTAAAACAACATTGAAGGCAGAAGCATACATGGAAATCCAGCTGTTTTTGTATTTAGTTAAATGATAAAGCAGTTTGCAAAAATGTAAACAATACACTCTTCACTCATTTTGGGGGGGATATAGTGATTTGCATTAAAAATGTTACTCGTGTTAACACATAATAGTTTATTGTTATTTTTAAATAAATATCTTAAGATTTCCCAGTTGTAGTTTCTTTTTTTTTTTTTGTAATGTTTATTTATTTTTGAGAGAGAGAGACAGAGACACAGAGAGAGAGAGAGAGACAGAGTGCGAGTGGGGGAAGGACAGAGAGAGGGGGAGACACAGAATCCGAAGCAGGCTCCAGACTGAGCTGTCAGCACAGAGCCCGATGCAGGGGCTCGAACTCACAGACTGCGAGATCGTGATCTGAGCCGAAGTCAGATGCTTAACCGACTGAGCCACTCAAGCACCCCCCAGTTGTAGTTTCTAATATGATAAATGCATTGATAGATCAAACCTACATATGAAAGACCTCTTTGGGGTCCTCAGGTCCTGAGGCCAAAAATTCAGGAAACTCTGAGTTGAGTTTTTGTTGTTTCCAGTCTTTTCCTTTCTCCTCTCCCATTTCCTTCTTTTTTTTTTTTTTTTTTGAATGAGAGACCCTCAGGATAGAAAAGTGTGGGACGTCTGAGTTGTTCCTTTATATGGTTTTATTAGCTATGAACAGAACACAGATGGCTTCTTTTCCAGTGTTACTGAGATGTAATTGACATTAACATAGCATTAGTTTCAGGCGTACCGCATAATGATTGCATATTTATATACATTGTGAAATGACGACCACAAAAAGGCTGGTTAACCTCCAGCTCCTCACATAGGTAGGCATTTTCTTAGGATGAGACGTTCCGAGTTTACTGTCTTAGCAAACTTCAAATACACAATTCGGTATTGTTAACTGTAGCCCCAACAGACGTCTTTTCAGTCGGCTCCTCGCCCCGTCTGTAGTTCCGCTGACTAGTTTTGGAGGACTCCTACGTACATCTACCTTCTATTTATTTCCATTTTTTGTTTCAGTGCATTAGGGCAAAGTGTATAATTTAACGTGTAACAAGACACCGCACTTTAAAACCTTGATTACTTTCTTACACAAATGCAGAGCTAATAAATACTACTGAGGAGACATCCCTTGGATTACTGGAATAATTAAGATATATTTGTGGCTTATTTCCCCCTCAGGTATGAAAAGAATGATAACACAAACCAGACACACTTGGTTGTTAAAACGGACACATCCGTGCCGCGGGAGGGTTGTGTGCCTAATACTCCTCCCGGTATAAATTGCCTATACTTTGCCGTATAGTCCAAAATACGGTAGCAGTTCCCAGCATGGTAATTGACCTAAGATCCCTTGGCTTCAATGCTTCACTCACTGTGGGTGTTCTTATTTGTTTGTTTGCTTTGTAAGTCATGAAGATGGGTAAAATCCAATTTCATTAGAGGACAATAGGTCAGTGTTCCTGAGGTGCGTCACCGAGCACAGTGGAAGAGGCCTCCAGCGTGTATGTCACACATGGAAAGAATATACCTGGTACTGGGCGGGGTAGAAAGCATGACGTTTGAATGAAAGTTACCCTGATAAGTCTGTGAAAGGCTCAGGCAACTTTGGGTGTGCCTCCTTCCTTCCTTTCCGCCCTTCGGGGTGTGTGTGTGCTCAGAGGTGCATGTGTGTGTGAACTTTTAACTTTATGGATTTGTTTGTACCGTCTGAGAGAAAGAGAGAGAGAGAGAGAGAGAGAGAGAGAGAGAGAGCTTTACGCGTGCAGATAAAACAGGTTGGTTTCCATTGGCTTTTCTCAGCACTCATCGTAGTGAACTTGGAATGCAGTGTAAAAGTGGTTTTCATTCCGTGGCCTGCTTAGAAACACGTGAAGCATCTTACACAACCCTTGCCACCGTCTTCTGTTCCCAAACCAGCTTTTGTTGCCCACCGTAAAATCAGAGATTCTGTTCGCAGACGGAGTCTCAGACGTGCACACGCACAAACGCACTCCGCCTCCCCACCCCGACCCTGCACACCCACACATACCCGATGATGAGACATTTAGGTTACCAAATGGGCCACAGACTAAAACTGGCTGAACTACTGATGTGATAGAACAGTCTTTAAGAAAATGTCCTTGTACTGAGGCGCCTGGGTGGTTCAGGCAGTTAAGCGTCCGACTTTGGCTCAGGTCATGGTCTTGTGGTTTGTGAGCTCAAAACCCCGCGTCAAGCCTGCCTGGGATTCTCTCTCTCTCTCTCTCTCTCTGCCCCTTCTCTACTTGTGTTCTCTCTCTCTCTCTCAAGATAAATAAATAAGCTTAAAAAAAAAAAAGCCATAGCCTTCAGAAAGCTAGAAAGCATTTGCATTCAATCCAGACGGCCACGGAAGGGAAAGTCCAGGAAGCTGATTCCAGGTAGCGTTATTATTGAAGAGGTTAACAGTGCTTGAGATAGACCCATCTGAGTGGTCTGAAGGGACAAGTATGACACAGCAAAGGTAACACTGGGAAAACCCAACATTTCTGATCCAGCACTGATACAGTCCTCTTACCTTAGGCAGTTGTCTGCGCCCCCGTTTTCTGTCGGTAAAACGCATGATAATGCATGCATGTGCCTCCTTCCTTCCAGTCAGCTCAAAGTGTTGGCGAGTTGCTTTTACACATGGAGGAATTGAGACTCCAGAAAGTGGAACAGGCTTCACCTAGTGAGTCAGCAACGGAGACAGATGGAAACACACAGCCTCTGGTTCCTTCTGTTCTGCATTTGTTGCCTTTTGATACTTCACGCAGTTTTTGTGACTGATGGAAGAAAGCGCTTCCGTGAAGGAGGCAAATTGTAATCGACTGGTGGCTCGTGGCGGTTCCTGATGAGGACAGGAGAGCACTCTGCCTCATAGCGTGGACCATCCTGAACCTTGTCACGAGTGAGCGCAGGTTCGAGCTGCCTCCTTGTTTTCGAGAATTCAGGATGTCAGAAAATGCTTCGGGTTGCTTTACATTATTTCAAAAAGACTGGAGTATCTGTTACGTCCCTTTCATTCATATTAGGTAGATAGGGCAGATGGTATTCTCTGGCTGTTGCATCTCATCACATCTTTAGAGTAACCCTCTGAAGTATGTGGAATTAGCTCCATTGATACAGGTATGACCCTAGGGCTCAGAGAAGCTAAGGAATTGTTCAAGGTCACACGGAATTCAAGGCTGGCTCGATCCTGAGACCCTGATGCTTGCACCGTGCTCCATTTCCTTCCAAACGATCCACTTGCCCCGTGTCAGTATTAGAAGTGGTCTCTTGAGCACAGTACCCCTATTGATTTTCTGTCCTCTCCCCTAATGGGCATCCTCAGATACCTGGTGGCTTAATTCAGCAGTTTACTGATCAGATACCGCTTGATTGGCTCTAAAGCAAATTTCAATAACAAGAATAGCAGGTGTCGCATAACCTAATGCCTACCATGCGCCAGGACGTGATCTAAATTTTGAACGTGTCTTAAGTGATTCTTAGGGGAAGTTGTTACCATGACCATCCCTGGAGGAGAAAATAGAGGCACAGTAGCTTAAGCAACTTGCCCAAGGACTCACATAGCCCTTAACTGCTGGGTGACACTGCCTCTGAATACAAAATTATTCCGTTCAGCCGAGTATTGGCTTTAGTTCCTTTGTGCTATGCTGGTAGAAGATACAATCCCTATACTTAACAGCTTACATTTTCGAAAGAAAACAAGACACAGATACTTGCAATCAATGCCTACAACGCCTATCATAAGGAGCATAAATGTTGTATGAAGGCATGATTAGGTATAGATTGAAACGAACAATGGAGAATATAAGTGGTCTGAGACGGTTCATTTGCCTTTCTGAGTATTGTACTTTCCTATGGACGAGTGACTGGGGCACTGGGGAGAAGCTGGTTCCATGTGTTCTAAAATAAGCAGGTTACTTGGCTAACGTTCAAGCTCTAAGTAGGTATGTGGGTTGTAGCTATTTGACCTAAACCAACTTTTAAATTCCCCTATGCTCTTGCAAGATTTGAGTGAAGCTGGAATTTTAAAAATTAACCTTTCACTGGGGCGCCTGGCTGGCTCAATCGGTTAAGCATCCGACTTTGGCTCAGGTCGTGATCTCACGGTTCGTGAGTTCGAGCCCCACGTCGGGCTCTGTGCTGCCAGCTCAGAGCCCACTTTGGATCCTCTGCCCCTCCCCTACTTACACTGTCTCAAAACTCAATAAAACATTTTTTAAAAAATTAACTTTTTGCCTAATGTCATAAAGTTAGAGTTTACTAATACTTGGCAAAATACCAGGAGGCTGTCAGGAAGGGGATTCGTAAGTATTGTATCACTCTTTTGTCAGGGTGTTCTCCTTTTCTAGCAGGAAGTGTTATGACTTGCTCTCTAAAGTTGCAATTGTAAGAAGAATGTTGGGTTTCCAGATTGGCGTTTCTGGGCGTGGGAGGTTCCTTCTATTAGTGCTGCCAGAGAGAAAGAAACAGGTTTGCTCTCGTCGTCGTGGAAGGGTAACTATTTTCATATTATTTTGTTAGGCTCTAACTTTTAGATGACTGGATATTTAAGCAGAAATTTCCTTTTAAAAAGTTCGAAATTCTCCCTCTGTGTTTGGGTAGTTCAACATTTGGAGATGCATTTGAAACCTTACTTATTCAAGTAGAATCAACTCGAAGAGAAACATGTTTGAAGTTTGAGAGTCTCCAAATGTCTCTTTATATTCTGCCTTTTCTTCATTTGGGGCAGAGTCTAGGGACGTTGTGCTTTTTTAAAAATTGGTCTTGAAATCTTCATTATATACCCGTATCTGTCAAGTTAGAGGCCCAAAGGCTTAAATGACAGAAACTATTACTTTGTATCTTGTGTGTGTGTGAAGGGGATGGAATTTCAAATGTCTTTGATGCCTTTGAGCCATAAATGGTGTTTCAGAATTCTGTGAAGGAGATGAGGTAGCTGTCATGATTAGACCAGTATTCTACTCTTATAAAATGACTCACGACAAACGTTGTGAGAGTATTTGCTTATACTTTACAAGGTACCTGAAAATCGGTGGTGGTGGAATTTTGGTGCTGTTACTGTATCGTGGTATTGATAGTGATTTCGGTGCCCACGTATTCGTCCCGGGTTTCCATCAGGTGGGGATCATGTAAGTTTTATTTCTCCTTATTTCAACAAAGCTAAACCTCTGACTCCGATACCCGTCGGAAGTGAAAAGTGTTTTCTCGGTTAACAAGTGCTATATCTGAGAACGTATAAGCAGGGTATGTAACAATGCAGGAGACACGTCCAGTGACGAATAGATAGGCTTTCAGTTTAGCTCAAAGTCAAAGCTAAAATTGTATCACTAGTGATTTTTGAGTTGTAACATCATAATATTTTGCCTTGAATTGAAGCATGTTAGTTAACTAGTCTGATCTTGTGATGTGTGTGTACGTGTGTATATGTGTGGGTATACATATATATATATTGCCTCCGTGTGTGTGTGTGTGTGTGTGTGTGTATGTGTGTGTGTATATATATATATACACACACACATACACACACACACACACACACCTGAAGGTTGCCCTTGGCTTCAGTGTTAATTTTCACAGGAAAGGACAATGGGAATACCCCTCAGAGGTCAATTAATTTCATCAGCAGCAGAGACATTTTGTCATGAATTATTCAGATATTTTGGGAGTGTTGATGTTTACTTAGGAAATATGGACGGGCTTAGACCTTTGAAAAGGAGAGAAGGCAGTTTCAATCCAAGGAGTTAATACCACCTTAGCTTTGTAAAGATGGGAGAAGGAGAGGTGTCACTGTGATGTTTTATCTTTGGCTTTGATAGTATTCTCCATCACAGGGAAAGGGGCTTTTCGACTATGATAAGGACATATATTAAATATCTGTGGAACCCTTGCCTGGTAAGAATTTAAAGAATGTCTTCAATCTGACTAAATTGAAGTGAATGTTTCCATTATTGGAAAGGTTACTAACCTATTTTTAAATAGCCATTACTTCAAGATCTTATCCTTTTATTATTATTATTATTAAGTACAAAAAGAAGACAGGCAACGTTTACTTTAAATGGAAGTATTTGATATGCCTCCAGGAAATGACACAGGATTAGCCACCCTTTGGGGTTTAAGTGACTCCTAGATATTGGTACTTGAAAAAAAAAGATCAATTCAAATCTAGCCAATGCTAAATTCTAGAATAGAATAGAGGTGTTTCCAGAAAATGAACTTGTTTCTTTTTTTTTTTTTTTTTTTTTAATTTTTTTTTTTTCAACGTTTTTTATTTATTTTTGGACAGAGAGAGACACAGCATGAACGGGGGAGGGGCAGAGAGAGAGGGAGACACAGAATCGGAAACAGGCTCCAGGCTCCGAGCCATCAGCCCAGAGCCTGACGTGGGGCTCGAACTCACGGACCGCGAGATCGTGACCTGGCTGAAGTCGGACGCTTAACCGACTGCGCCACCCAGGCGCCCCTGAACTTGTTTCTTAAGAGAGCTATGTAGGGCAAAATCATGAGATGTCTGGAGTGATGGGTTCATGGGTGTTTATTGTACTGTTTCCTCTTTTGTGTATATTGAAACGTTCTCATAATAAGACATTTGAGCATAGCTTTAGTTTGGGGGCAATTGACATTTATTTCCAAACATTAGTTTTACCTAGAAATTGCAGATCTGTCGAAACATGATTTGCCGCGTGATGTGTGTCATTGTAAAGGTGAACTGTGCTGCCTGATTGTCAAAATTGTAGCAAGTACAAACGTGTGTGTTGGGGGGGGAGCAACTCTTTCTGTTTGACTTTCAGCTCAATTCAAAGGACAGGCTGCAAACATCTTGAGTAGTTTTGTAGTATCTCGAAGCATTAAACAAGAGGAGATAGTTAAAGCATGCTAATAAGGCAATTGCATGGGAAGAATGTGGGAACATTATTATGTCTTGACTACTTTGTTCACAGCTTTCTCTAACAGACTGCATTTTTTTAAAACCACAG
This sequence comes from Neofelis nebulosa, assembly GCF_028018385.1. Lineage (NCBI taxonomy): Eukaryota > Metazoa > Chordata > Mammalia > Carnivora > Felidae > Neofelis > Neofelis nebulosa. Next base: position 94,961,799 of record NC_080800.1, read on the forward strand.
GAGGCAACTATGTAGGCTATTTAAGTATGTTCACTTTCCATACTTGCCTCCATCAAAGTTTCTTCAACACACATTTAGTAGGTGCTTAATGTGGGCCAAGATACAAAGTCAAATAAGATACTAACCCTGCTTTCAAGGAGCTCACAGACTAGTGGAAGAAATAGACAAGGAGATGTTCATACTGAAAGGGGCGAGGCTACGGGAATTGGGGAAGGGGAGTTAGTGGCTAGCAGCTAGAACTCCATGGTGTGCCTCCTTTAAAATTTTTTTTAACGTTTATTTATTATTGAGAGACAGACACAGAGTGTGAGTAGGGGAGGGGCAGAGAGAGAGGGAGACACAGAATCTGAAGCAGGCTCCAGGCCCCGAGCTGTCAGCACAGAGCCCAACGTGGGGCTCGAACTCACGAACCGTGAGATCACGACCTGAGCCAAAGTCAGCCGCCTAACCAACTGAGCCACCCAGGCGCCCCAGTGCTGTGCCTCCTTTAAAACAATGCAAACAGGGGCACCTGGGTGGCTGAGTCCTTTGAGCGTCCGACTTTGGCTCAGGTCATGACCTCGCGGTTCGTGGGTTCGAGCCCCGCGTCGGGCTCTGTGCTGACCGCTCAGAGCCTGAAGCCTAGAGGCTGCTTGGGATTCTGTGTCTCCCTCTCTCTCGTCCCTTGCCCCACTCACGCTCTGTCTCTCTCTCTCAAAAATAAATAAACATTCATTTAAAAAGATCAGAGTTAGCCTTGAGTCACTGATGAGCTTTCTACAGGCCATTTCTCAATTGACTTGGAATTTGAAACCTATTTTGTCATGGAGGCAGTAGTTAAGGTTTTTCAGGTCACTTCACAAATGTCCCTGAAATGATATACTGTGTTACCTGAAGTAATATAATTATTTTTTAGGTTTATTTATTTTGAGAGGGAGAGAGAGAGAGAGAGCACAAGCGGGGGAGGAGTCAAGAGAGAGAGGGAGAGAGAGAATCCCAAGCAGGCTCCGCACTGGCTGCACAGGGCCCAGCGCGGGGCTTGAACCCACAAACCGGGAGATCGTGACCTGAGCGGAAACCGGACGCTCAGCCAACTGAACCACCCAGGCGCCACAGAAGCAATGTATTTTTGTGTTCATACTGTTTTAATCCAAGTGCATTATAGTTCCGTCAGCCAGTTCCTTTATTCTCTGTAGTCCTCAGTACTGGATAACCTAACAGAATACACAACAGTGCCTCATGGGAAAATGCTGTCAGTTTCACTTGGGGTCACCTAGCCATGTCCTCTGTTAAGTTTTCCCAATTTGTGGCTGCAATGTCAAGTAGAATTAGCAGAAGATCTAGGCTTGAAAAACAGCTTCACTAAATAAAGTATGCGGTACAAATGCATCGGCATCAGAAGCCGTTTGTAATAATGCTGAAGTGCTGGAGTAGTCGACAGTAAAATCCATCACCACTTCTTCGTGCTTGAACCTTTCCTGAACTTTCAGATCTAGGAACCTGTGACGTCTGGGGGGCATTTAGAGTTTGGCTCAGTTGTTTTGACTTTCAGAGCAACAAATCCTTAAAGTTTTCTAAAAATAACTGCAGACAACTTGCTTGCTCCTTGAGAAAAATCAGCTGTTATGTTTAAGAACTAATCGCTAAAACAAAACAAAACAAGAACACTGGGGCTCCTGGGTGGCTCAGTCGGTTGAGCTTTTGACTCTTGGTTTTGGCTCAAGTCACGATCTCCCGGTTCGCAGGTTCGAGCCCTGAATCGGGGAGCCCAGCTTGGGATTCTCTCTCTCCTCCTCTCCCTGCCCCTCCCTTGCTCTCTCAAAAATAAATAAACACTAAAAAAAAACCCACAAAGAACTATCGGTGCCATAGTGATGGCTTACGTATGAAAAGAATCCTTAAAAAGTAAATCACACAGATACTTGAGTGTTTGGTTATGTTTGTACTAAGTTATTAGCACCCATCCAGTGGGAGTGGTTCTTCACTGTACTTAGCATTTAAGAGGCTGAAATTAAGTAATATTAAATACGGTGAGGCACAAGCCTGTCACGTAGGGGAAATGAATGTGCCACAAGGCGTGGTAAGCAGTTGTGTCCTGATTTTTCAAAAGTACAGCCTGTTTGGGGTGCCTGGGTGGCTCAGTCGGTCGAGCGTCCGACTGTTGATCTCAGCTCAGGCCCTGATCTCAGAGTCGTGAGTTCGAGCCTTGCGTTGGAGCATGGAGCCTACTTAAAAGAATTTACAGCCTGTTTTAACATTAATGTTTTGAAGAAAGAACTTTTAGAATTCTATAATATACAGTCTTTACTGAACCTGTTACCTGTGTTCTGTATATTTTACACAATCCTTTTTAGTGGTTTCAATACAAGAATTAGTGAATCCCTTATCCTTTAAGTAATGAGAACAAGTTAGTATTGGCTACAGGGGACACTATCTACATTTTCTGATAACTGTGCATACTTCTCAATGCCACGGTCACTTTTGTTAGGAGCTTTTCAATGATCTTCCATACGCTCTAATAGGCGTGGGCCTTCTTTCCACAAAGCAGTGTTTTTGCTTTTACAGTAAGAATACTTAATTACCTCCACTCACACACACGCTTTTTTTTTTTTTTTCAGTTTATTTCTTTTTGAGAGAGAGAGAGAGCATGAGTGGGGGAGAGGCAGACAGAGAGAGGGAGAGAGAGAATCCCAGGCAGGCCCCACACTGTCAGTGCAGAACCCAGTGCAGGGCTCGAACCCACAAACTGAGATCATGACCCGAGCCGAAGTCGGAGGCTTCACCGACTGAGCCACCCAGGTGCCCCCCACATGCTTTTAATTTTACATTTGCTGCACAGCTTTGTGTCTTGGGCGAAATCCTGTAACTACCCTACGCTCTTGTTTCTTCCCCAATACAGCTTCCATAGTCATTGGATATTGGGCTTGCTGGGAATTAGCACTACCCTCAAAACATTGAGTCGTGCCTCTGCCCGGGACCCGACGACGTGAGAGGTGGATACAGAGAGGAGTCCTTAGTGGGAGAGAGGGAAAGAGGAACGGGGCCGGATAGAACAAACAGTAGTGATGTAAAGTTAACAGGACATGTTCAGAAGGATGGTTGTGATCCAAAAGCTAATTTTGGGGGTGCCTCAATGGCTCAGTCGGTTAAGCGTCCCACTCTTGATTTCAGCTCAGGTCATGATCTCCGGTTTGTGAGGTCGAGCCCCGCATCGGGCTCTGCGCTGACAGCCTAGAGCCTGCCTGGGATTCTGTCTCTTCCCCCTCCCTTGCTCTCTCACTCTCTCTCTCAAAATAACCAAAAATAAACTTTAAAAAAAAGCCAAGTTTGAGTGTTTGGAAGTGGAAAACTGGTTAGTGTGCCTGGTAGGACCGCTCTAGAGGACATAAATATCAGGCATAGATTTAGACAAGCCGTTTTAGGCATAAGCAATGATAGCTTCCTTAAAGGGCGACCAACGTGATCGAAATGGTCGTGGGCACTAGCTGTGGGCCACTTTGGACTCAGAAAATATGTATTGAAAATGCACTGTGTGCATTATTCTACGTGCTGTGGTGAATACAGAGATAAGTGAGCTGTACTTCCAGTCTGATAAAGGTTATGGTCTTGCTGGGGGGCAAGAAATTCACTCAATAAGCTGTCGTGGAGGAGTCTACAATAGCAAAATGGTTGAGAATCCTGACTGTAGTGGCAGGCAGACCTGGGTTTGAGACCTGGCTCTACCTCTCAATAGCTGTGTGACTTTGGGAAAGTTACACAACTTCTCTGAGCTTACTTGCTCTTCTGTAAAGTGGGAATAACAGTATCACCCAGTTTAGAGACTTTTTTTTCTAAAAACGTCTCTAGAGAGATGTAACTTACATTATATATATATATATATATAGCATTTAGCAGAATGCACGTAAATAATAAGCCTTCTGTAAATGTCAGCTGTAATGTAAGCTTACAATGATATGTTATTATACTATCTTAATGATTATTATTACCTACTCTGTAGGCACTGCGATCGGGGCTGGGAATATGAAGATGAAAATGGGATATGGCCCTTTCCATCAAAGAGCTCTCTTATAAATGCTGTCCTTGTGGTGACAGTATTTTCCCATCCAGACATTGGTACATAGGCTGTGACAGTAAAACAAAATATTTAAAATTGGAGCTGTCCGGGGGTGCCTGGGCAGGCTCAATGGGTTTAAGCATCCGACTTTGGCTCAGGTCACAATCTTGCGGTTCGGGAGTTCGAGCCCCGCGTCGGGCTCTGTGCTGACAGCTCAGAGCCTGGAGCCGGCTTCGGCTTCTGGGTCTCCCTTGCTCTCTGCCCCTCCCCCACTCGTGCTCTGTCTCTCAAAAATAAATAAACATTTAAAAAAATAATAATAAAATAAAATTGGAGCTGTCTGAAAGAAGAAAACACAGCCAGTACCCGGCAGAGGGGCTTGTTACTCTCAGGTGGGTTCAATCTGAAGAGACTCCCTTAAAGGTGCTTTTTGAAGGGCAGATGGGAGATGGGTGGAGAACATTCCACCGGAGAGAAGCACAGCGGAGAAGGAATGGGAACGGGAAGCTCCGTGGCCTGCTTGGGAAACGGTATCTTTCTCGAGTGAGTCGAGGGTGCCGGGCACGTGATGGGAAGTGACATCGCAAAGACACGCAGGGATCAGTACAGAAACGTGTGGGGCCTTGAGTGTCGTGCATAAACGGTGGGACTTTGTTTCGTGTAGAACAGGTCTTAGATCATCTCCCCAGGGAGCTGGCAGTGTTAAGATGGCATTGGAGGGACACGAGGGGAGATAGACCAGCTAAAAGGCTTTTGGAACGGGCCAGGCCTGAGGTAATAAAGGGGGTATGCTGGGAGAACCCGGACCGCTTAATTATTTACTTCACCCTCCCTCTGTTTCTTGTGGCCCAACTTCAGCCTCGGATCCGGAACCCTGGAGACGGAGGAAAGTGGGCAACTTGAAAGGGAAAGCTGAGGCGGCAGGAGAGGCAGTTGAAAAGGCACTAAGGGGGCAGCGAATTCAACGTAGGCGCTTTGGCTTTCCTGACTGGGATCCTCCTCACTGACCTTCCTTCTCCCCTGGCTAGAGGGTCAAGTCCATATTTTGAGCGTAGCCCTTCTAAAGTGGACCCTGACCTTTTCTGCTCCCAGTTGTGTCTGTCATAATCCCCAGGCACTGTGCTCTGGCCACACTTTCTCCAGCTCCAGCGTATAATCTTCTCTTTATGTCTGTGTGTCTAGAATGCCTTCACCAGTGATGGGTCTCTGGGGAATTCTACGCCAAAGTTCCCAAGTCGTCTTTGGGGGCGCCTGGGTGGCTCAGCCGGTCGAGCGGCCGACTCTCGGTTTCCGCTCAGGTCATGATCCCGTGGTTCGTGGGTTCGAGCCCCACATCGGGCTCCTCGCTGACGGTGCGGAGCCTGCTTCGGATTCTCTCTCCCTCTCTGCCCCTCCCCTGTTCATGCTCGCTCGCTCGCTCGCTCTCTCTCAAAAATAAATAAAGAAACTTAGAAAACCAAAGGTCTTCTTTGGAAAACCTTTCCTGACCCTCCCCACTCAGGAAACACTAATAGCCTGGTAGCACCAATATCATGTGTCTGTTTTTCTGTTTCTGCCACTAGATAGTAAGCCCTTCAAGAGAAGGGGACTTGGGGTCCTAATTCTCTCCATATGCAGCACCCAACCCAAGCCTGGTGCCTGCCAAGCCTTCAATGAAGGCTGGGATGTGAACGGAGGAGTGAGTGACTGCGGTGGACGGACAGTCAAGTTGAAATCTAGAAAGCCATTGGGAAATACAGGTTTGGAGCTTGAGTAATCCTAGTAAGAGCAGCGGGGCTTTTAGCTCAGGGTCGAGCACCCGCGTGACCTGGAGACCAGTGCTGTTGACTTGCCCAACTAGGGAGGAGGCAGGGCGGCGGTTTCTGTGGGCACAGGTACGTGAAGTGTGGGTGACCCAAAGCGCTGCCTGGTGTGGACAAAGGAAGGTGACCGATCTCGAATTATTCATACATCGCAGCGGCTCTGGAGGTTTCTTCCCTTCACTTATTGTGAAATAGTGTCTTCTTCCATGTTTTCTGGCCACCCTTTGTTGCCTCGCCTTCCCAGTTGTGTTTCCCTGGCACGCTAGTGTGGCGGGGTCTAGGGTTGAATCGCCTCCCCCCCCCCAGCCCCCACTTTTATCCCGTAGTTCCCTTTCGGCTTCGAGAAAAAGAAATCCAGAGTTCATCAGCAACTCCTGATTATCCACGGGTGAGTTTCCCAGTGCAGGGCGCCGGGCCTCCTGCCCCACGTGGTCCCGGATGACCAAGATTAGTAAATAGATTATTCCGTCAGCTGCATTCCTCAAGTGAATCGCTTTAGGGAATGAAAACAGGCACCCCTCCTCATCTCCGCCACATACCTTTCAGAATTTGAGTAATAGTTTCAGGTAGCTCCTGGTCGGTACGCCTTTCTCAGCAAAGATTTGTGTTCAGGGTTGAAGTGTAGTTAAACGAGCCAGTGGAGTGGTTTCATAATTGCCGCATTGTTAGTCAAACTCTGTAATTAGGGATGACTTCATAGGCCTAAGATTCCTCTATGGGTGACGCCCTGAATTCAGGCCCGGTTGTACACCATATCCTTTTATGAAAAACACAAACAAACAAGGTTTTGTTTGCTTTTTCTTTTATTCCCCTTTTTGAAAATCTGTTTTCCTTTGTCTCAGATGTTTAGGGAGAGAGAGGATTTGTTTTTGCTGTTGTTGTTGTTGTTTTGGGTTTTTTGTTTTTGTTTTTGTTTTGTTTTGTGTGGTTTTTTGGTCCTAGGGGAGGCAGGCATAGGAGCAAGGGAGGAGACAGAATTTGGGACAGTGAGAGAACTCAGAAAAATGCAGAGACACTGGGAGCTTTTACTTTTGATTGGGATTTCATTTGACTACATTTAAATGGAAGGAAAATATAGATCTTTTTTTTTAAAAACAGCACACTTTCTCTCACTCGCTCGCTCTCTCCCTCCCTTGTAAAATAAAGTTCAGTTCGTTGGTAAGATAGACTCGGGAGGAAGACCTTTTTCAAAAGTCACCCTTTTCTTTTGGCCTGGCAACCGCATACCGAGAACCTAAGGTTAAACTTCAGCAAGTAAATTTACTTTTTACCTCTTGACCTTTTATTTTTCAGTGCTGATGGGGGGGGGGGGGAATGGGCAGATTGGGAGGAAAATGACAATATTGACAAGCTGTTAGGTGTCTTTTAAAGTCCTGAAATACTTAAAGTAAAATTTGCATTTTTTAAAAATGTCTTCTGGCCACTCTTCAAGTTGTATTTGGAAACTGGCCTTAATGAAGGAGTTAAATTGAGTCATGGGTGAAAAGTGGCTGACAGGTTTTCTTTAGGCCCCTCCTTCTGAAATGATATTGACTAAAGGCTTAGAATTTTTAGGTATGAAGGACATCTTTAGACGCTGTAGTCAATACTTATAGGGAAAATGGAATAACTTTTCATAGATCCCATTTAAAAGGTTCTTACTAGAACTTAGGCCTATTTTTATATAGCCTCTCACAATGATCTAGATATTTATTCCCTGTTTTCTTTCATCAAGGATCTGAAGTTACTGTAGAATAATTTATATATTACAGTGTGCCTTCACATATGCCCTCCTTTTTCTTTTTCTTTTTTTTTTTTTGTATTTTTTAAGTTTATTTTGAGAGAGAGAACCCCAAGCAGGCTCTGCACTAACTGATGTAGGGCTTGAACTCACGAACCATGAGATTAACCGCCTGACCCACCCAGGCGCCCTACATATCCCATCCTTAATCTTCATGAGGACCTGAGGGAAGTAGGTATTATTATTGCTGTCTTCAAATGAGGAGACTGAGGGTCCGATTAAATAATCTTGCTCATGGACACACTGCTAGGAAACAGCAGAACTGGGACACTGACCTTTTCGGATCCCACATCCAAGTCTTCCCATATTTCAAGGAATGCCCCGTGAAGAGAAATAGAGCTGCTGTCATTTTAATTTGTAAGATTTTAATTTTTAAAACCTTAATGTTAAATATCTACCTGGCAGCCCCCCCCCTCAGAATAAATAAATAAACTGGAAAGAAAGATACCATCAGGGGCACCTGGGTGGCTCAGTCGGTTAGAAAGCCGACTTCAGCTCAGGTCATGATCTCAGGGTTCATGAGTTCAAGCCTCGGGCTCTGGGCTGACCGCTCGGAGCCTGGAACCTGCTTCAGATTGAGTGTCTCCCTTTCTCTCTGTCCCTCCCCTGCTCGCTCGCGCGGGCTCTCTCTCTCTCTCTCTCAAAAATAAATAAACATTTAAAAAAATAAAATAAAAATTGTGACTTTTATCGGGTGCCTGGGTGGCTCAGTTGGTTAAGCATCAGACTCTCGGTTTCAGCTCAGGTCATGATCTCATGGTTTCGTGGGTTCGAGCCCTGCGTCTGGCTCTGTGCTGGCAGTTCAGAGCCTGCTTGAGATTACCTTTCTCTCCCACTCCTTCTGCCCCTCCCCTGCTCACACTGTCTCTGTCCCTCACAAAAGTAAATAAATAAAAATTATTTTAAAAATTGTGACTTTTATCAACTAAAGCATATATGGCAAGGCTTTTAAATTTGACTTTGTATTTAGTAGTGGCTCAGGTGCCTCAGGGTAGCATTTATTTTATGTAATTACAAATAAAGGAGATTGAGTTTATTTAAGGGAGAAACTCCTAAACTATTCTGTTTTCCTGGACCATCTTGCCTGGAAATGTTGTTTTGGGGACATATGCATGTTCCAATTCTTTTCATTCTTATTCAGATGTGCCTCCCGAAGTCTCCTGTGAGTTGTAGGTGTTGTTGGGGAGAAAAAAAAATGTCTTCTTCCGCCCTTCTAGGTTCTTTGGCTGGTCTGATTAAATTGACATGATAAAGATTAACAGGAGACATACAGAAGTTTAATAACATAGGAGCGCTGGGTGGCTCGGTCGCTTGAGCATCCAGCTTCAGCTCAGGTCATGATGTCACCGTTTGTGGGTTCGAGTCCCTTGTCGGGCTCTGCGCTGACAGCTCAGAGCCTGGAGCCTGCTTTGGATTCTGTGTCTGCCTCTCGCCCTCTCATGCTCTGTCTCTCTCTCTCTCTCCCCGTCTCTCTCTCTCTCTCTCTCTCTCTCTCTCTCTCTCAAAAATAAATAAACATTAAAAAAAATTTTAAATAAAAAAAAAAGTTTAATAACATATATACCTCCTGCATCCATGGGAGAGACCCTGGAAAACTGAGCACCTCTCTGAAATGGCTGAAGCTACCACTTTAAATACCACTTCTAGGCTAAAAACAAAAGAAGCTGCTGGGGGTGGGGAGTCAGTCATGGGAGGTAACCAGGAAAAGCGCAGTAAACAACAGTAAGCTTGTCATGCAGATTTAAGACTGTGCCTTCCTCCATTAATAAGAGTTTCTAGAGATTTCAATATTCTCTTCCTGTTATAGCCAGGAGATGCCCGGACAAATGGAGAGTTCCCTTATGAATGTAAATATTTTGTACAAAAGGTTAACTTCTCAGTTTCCAGAGCCCCACCAGTGTTCGCTATTAAAAATAACCAGCTGTGGGGCGCCTGGGTGGCGCAGTCGGTTAAGCGTCCGACTTCAGCCAGGTCACGATCTCGCGGTCCGTGAGTTCGAGCCCCGCGTCAGGCCCTGGAGCCTGTTTCCGATTCTGTGTCTCCCTCTCTCTCTGCCCCTCCCCCGTTCATGCTCTGTCTCTCTCTGTCCCAAAAATAAATAAAAAAACGTTGAAAAAAAAAAAATAAAAATAACCAGCTGAAAATAATATGCCAAAGAGGCATATTTTGGGGTGGTATATTTGCTCCCCTATAGTGTAAAAGAAATCACTTTAGGCTTTCATTGAGATAATTAGACAAGAATAAGAAATTAGAAAACCTGAAAGTAGGGGTGCCTGGGTAGCTTAGTTGGTTAAGCACCTGACTTCAGCTCAGGTCCTGATCTCACAGTTCGTGAGTTCGAGCCCCGAGTCGGGATCTGTGCTGAAAGCTCAGAGCCTGGAACCTGCTTGGGATTCTGTGTCTCCCTCTCTCTCTGTCCCTCCCCTGCTCATGCTCTATCACTCTCTCTCAAAAATAATATTAAAAAAAAAATTAAAACCTGAAAGTATATTCTGGTGTCTTTTTTTTAATGCTGAGTCATATTGATTTTTTTAAAATTTTTATTATTGAAGTGTAGTTGACATAATGATTCATTTCAGGTAGATTGCTTAGTGATTCAACAATTCTATACGTTGCTCAATGCTCACCACCATAAGTGTAGTTTCCAACTGTATTAATATTTTAATAAAATTTACCCATTTTATTTCTGAGAGAGAGCGAGCACATGCAAGGGAGAAGCAGAGAAAGAGAGAGGAATCCCAAGCAGGCTTCGTGCTGTCACTGCAGAGCCTGCTGTGGGGCTCGAACCCAAGAACTGAGAGATCATGACCTGAACCAAAATCAAGAGTCAGGCGCTGAACTGAACTGAGCCACCCAGGCACCCCTCTGTTAGTATTCTTTTGTAAGTAAATGGTTGCCTTGAAGTCATTTCTGTGAGATCTAAGTATTTCCTAATTTTGCAGGAAGAACAAAACTACCTCTTTCCTGGCCTGTCTGAAAAGAAATGAATATTCTTCCAAGTCTCCAGAGCCTTTTCCCTTCTATCTCTTTATTGCAGCCACTAATTCCCTTTGTGTCCAATTATAATTATTTATACGTTGCCTTCCCCAGACTGTAAATTCCTTGAGGGCAGGAACTAGACATACAACTGATGCCTAAAATATTGGTAAAAGTGTGTGAGGATAGGTGTGTTGGCGTTGGGGAGGAGCGTGAAGAAGAGGGAAAGAGATTTCTGCCCTGTTCAGCCTTGCGGACCCGCAAAGGGGAGAAACCATGGGGGTGGGGGAGAAGGGTTTAGTCAACAGGGATGAAGCGTGGGGCAGGAGGGGGAGCTATGTCTAGAACCCTCTTTATCTAATATTCCTTTTCGTAAGGGAGTGATAGGGTAGTATGAGAATAAATCACTTGTCTTTGTTTCTTTAACTCAAATACTGATTTGAGTTACTCAAAAACTCATTACTGATGCCCAAACTGCCCAAACTGGAAAGGACCTTCAGAGATAAGGAGAAGCCGCGTGTTTTGGATTTTCTGAGAAGTCTCACTTTCAAACTTTCTGTGCCCTTGTTGTACATGGTGAAGTTCATGGAGATGGTTAATGATTTCGTATTGAAAACTTGACTACGCAAAACTTGTGTAAAGAAACTTGGAGGGCGCCTGGGTCGTTCAGTTGGGTGAGCGACATACTCTTGGTTTCAGCTCAGGTCACGATCTCACGGTTTGTGGGTTCGAGCCCCACATCGGGCTCTGTGCCGACAGCGCGGAACCTGCTTGGGATTCTCTCTCTCTCTCTCTCTCTCTCTCTCTCTCTCTCTCTCTCCCCCCCTTGTGCTCCTCTCTCAAAATAAATAACCTTATTTTTAAACAGAAAAGAAAATTGGAGTAATTCCTATATAGTATTTTTGTAATCAGAAGTGTTAAACACCATAATAGTAAAATAAAGGATACTTTTTAAAAGTACTGTCGTCATTACGTTATAGCTTAACATGAAAAATCGCTTTTTACTCTTAACTTTTTAAAATGCCTACCTCATATCTAACTGAAGATCTTTCTTTACCTTATAGAGCCTCAGACTACTCTGAAAGGTGTTTTTACCCAACTTACCTACTGAGACATTTGTCCCTCTTTCGTGACATTTTAACATCCTAGGTAAGAAAAGTTTATGAAGAAGCAAGTTCTGTTTTCTGTTTTTTAAAAGTCTGTTTTTCTAACAAAGGAGCCACCTCTGGTGGGGGATGTTGATAATGGTGTTGGCTGTGCATATGACTGCTGAAGGATTGAACGAGGCCTGAAATCTCTGTGCTCCCTGTTCAGTTTTACTACGAACCTAAAAGTCTGCTATAAAAATAAACTCCTCAAAAAAGACTGAGAAAAAATAAATCCCCCTCCCCCCTCAAATAAACAAACCCAGAGCAAGACATAATTATTTTTTTTTTTTTTTTTTTTTAAATTTTTTTTTTCAACATTTTTTATTTATTTTTGGGACAGAGAGAGACAGAGCATGAACGGGGGAGGGGCAGAGAGAGAGGGAGACACAGAATCGGAAACAGGCTCCAGGCTCCGAGCCATCAGCCCGGAGCCTGACGCGGGGCTCGAACTCACGGACCGCGAGATCGTGACCTGGCTGAAGTCGGACGCCTAACCGACTGCGCCACCCAGGCGCCCCAAGACATAATTATTTTTATTCCTCTCTGTCCAGAAAATGTGGACAGGTTTGTATTTGGGGATTACCCATTGTGATACAGACCTCCTTCCTCTGTTGCGGAGCTCAGGAAGATTTTTCTATAAAGGTCCAGATCATAAGTGTTATGGGCCAAGAGGCAAAATCAAAAATATTATATTATTAATATCAAGGATGTAATAATATTATTTCCACGAATTTTTGCTGACAAAATTCAAACTATACTACTACTACTAATAATAGAGTACTTTTTTGTAATACACATCTACTGATGAGAAAAATAGAATTCGCTCTTGGAGGGGGATAACCTTTCCCTTAATTAGGGCTCAAAGTTAATGTGCCTTATCAAAACTGACTGCAAATGTTTTTCTTTCTTTACAAACCATATTTAGCTTGGGGGCCGTGCAGAAATAGGCACTAGTTCAGATGTGGCCCACAGGCCACAGTTTGTCAACCCCAGCTCTGTTGGTTAAGTGGGTAAAATAGGGCCCGGTCGGAACGCAAATTATGTGTTTGGAACCCAATTATGTGTTAAACCCAAATAATGTAAGTTATATGAAGGCTCCTTTAATGGGAGTGATTGATAGGTGTTAGTATCCTATTTGAAAATCAATGTTTTCACAAGGACTGGTTTTATTTATTTATTTTAAATGCTTATTTATTTTTGAGAGCAAGAGAGAGACAGAGTGCAAGCGGGGTGGGGGGGGGGGCAGAGAGAGAGGGAGACACAGAATCCAAAGCAGGCCCCAGGTTCCCAGCTGTCAGCACAGAGCCCGACGCGGGGCTCGAACTCACAAACGGCGAGATCATGACCCGAGCAGAAGCTGGACTCTCAACGAACTGAGCCACCCAGGGTGCCCTTAGTTATTTATTTATTCATTGTTAATGTTTATTTTGAGAGAAAGAGCACCAGTGGGGGAGGGGCAGAGAGAGAGGGAGAGAGGGAGAATCCCAAGCAGGCTCCGTGCTGTCAGCTCAGAGCCCGACGCAGGGCTTCGTCCCGCAAACTGTGAGATTATGATCTTAGCTGAAACCAAGAGCCGGACGCTTAACCAGCTGAGCCACCCAGATGCCCCCACAATGAATGATTTTAAAGTGACTTAATGGAAAAAATGGTAACTGTGTGAGGTGCTGGATGTGCTAACTAACCTTGTTGTAGTAATCATTTCACAGTATGTTAGTATATCCAATCATCGTGGTATACACCTTAAACGTACACGATATTACATGCCAATTATATCTCAATAAAGCCGGAAAAAAATGTAAAGAGCCAGTAAGAAAGAAAGAGAGATAAAGGCTTAATCGAACAGTTCCATTGTACGTGAGTCTTTGGTCAGGCGATTTTGACTTTTAGTTTTGGCATGAATAACCAAGAATTTCTATGATGTATCTCTTTCCTGTCATTGCTGGGTACCTTGGCCCTTCCTTACACTTAGGAGCATAAGATTTTGTTCTGGAAAGGAAGATTCAGAGACTTTTTTGGTCTGAATAACTTTTGGTAAATCATGACTTCTCATGTGTTTGTTTTCTTCATGATGGCTTTAGCTATAAATATGGGAACGTATTCAGATGCTTTTAGCAGTTTGCAATTCTGTTTCAATTCTACGATGAGAATTTCACAGGAATGCTTATCGTACATTCGTCACAAACATCGCTCAGTCGTAAACCTTTTTGGTTTTGTCTTTAGACCTTTAAATGGACGAGATGGCTACCACTCAGATTTCCAAAGATGAGCTTGATGAACTGAAAGAGGCCTTTGCAAAAGTTGGTGAGTATTTTTTACAGCGTTTGCCTATAGTAAAGCAATAATTATGTGGCCCTGATAAAAGTTATTTCTCTAAAAAATTATATGGATGGTTAATCGTGAACCGTAGGGCAAGGTAGTTAAAATCAACGGGATAAAGTTTTAGGAGCAACACGTTAAACTATTATTTCTAATTACGTCTATTATCTAATATGGTCAAGGGCCGGCTGAATGGCTCCGTTAGTAGAGCGTGTGACTCTTGATCTTGGGGTCATGAGTTCAAGCACCATGTTGTGCCCAGAGATTACTTAACAATAAATAAATAAATAACAAACAGGCTGATGTACTTCTTTGTAAAAAAAAAAAAAAAAGGTGGTCCTATGAAATAAATTCCACAGCATACCAATAAGAAAAATTAAAAAGGTAGATTATCTAATATGGTCAAAGGTTTTTAGTCCTGGGTACCAGTCCTTCACTGGGGGCCACTGTGGCTCCTGAAATTCTTAGACAAATCTTTGGTTGTTAACTGTATTATATAGCATATATTTCTTAGGAGAGTATTGGAGCCTTCACCATATTCTCAGAGGGACGTGTGACCCCTGAAAACCTTAGGGGATTCCTTCAATTAGCTGATGCTTTGCCTTTCCCTGATTAGCTTGGCTTTGTGGCCTTTTTCATGGAGCTTCTGTGCCTTTGGATAACACAGTCTGTTCAACCTTCTCACGTTAAGCTGTAGTAGCAGCATAAGATGGGAAGACGTAGCATGCCATTCGGTTTTTCCTTAAACATCACAGAACATGTCTTAGAATTTAGCAGCTATGGAAGCAGTTGATAGTATTTACATTCCAAATTTCAGTGCTCATGTCCTATCAATAGAAGATAGTGAGAAAACAGGGTAAGAACTGATGATGGACGTATGTACTCACGTGAGTCAACATGGGCCTAAAGAGGTAAGCTTCGGGGCGCCTGGGGGGCTCAGTCGGTTAAGCGGCCGACTTCGGCTCAGGTCATGATCTCACAGTCCATGGGTTCGAGCCCCGCGTCGGGCTCTGTGCTGACAGCTCAGAGCCTGGAGCCTGTTTCAGATTCTGTGTCTCCCTCTCTCTGACCCTCCCCCGTTCATGCTCTGTCTCTCTCTGTCTCAAAAATAAATAAACATTAAAAAAAAATTTAAAAAAAAAGAGGTAAGCTTCTAGTATGTGGTATCTCCTTGATCAAAGGGTGTCAAGTTAGATCATAATGATCTGTTATTTAAATCAGAACTGACTCTCTGACCTATGTTACAAACCTCATTAATGAAAAGCCAGGACATGTACATCTCTATTTCCGTACATTTCGGAACAGCATTTTCTGCGAAGGCGTTTAAGGCTAACAGCAGGCCTTGGGAAGAATAATGATGCCTCACCAGGGTGACTATTCATAATCTCCTCAGAATTCTAAGCAGAGGTGCCCCTGGGTGGCTCAGTCTGTTAAGCTTCCGACTCTTGTTTTCTGCTCAGGTGATTTCGGCTCTCAAGCTCATGGTTCGTGGGATCGAGCCCCACTTCGGGCTCTGCTCTGACAGTGTGGAGCCTGCTTGGGATTCTCTCTCTCCCTCTCTCTCTGTCCCTCCCCAACTCACGTGTGTGCACACTCTTTCTCTGTCTCAAAATAAACATTAAAAAAAATAACCCTAAGTGGAAAAGATTGGGTAGGCCTGAATCGGACATAATTTTCTGGGTGTCTATGAGAAAAAAAAAAAAAAAGGAGTCTGTTAACTGGCCATAGTTACTACTTACCATAAGGAGAGTATTATCTGGTACTCTCCTGATGTTCGATTGATTGCAAGAAAATGACAGGTGAATTCCTGGCTGCAAGATTTTTTAAATCTCATTATTCTATAGAAATATCCTTGTCATAATTGTTTCGGCATCGCATATCCTTTGAACCTTCTTTTTTTTTCTTATGTTCCTCTTTCAGTATGAGGGACGGCCTAATTTCTGTCTTTATGAATAGAATCTTGGGGTAAGGACCGTGACTTATTATTGCCATTATTGAATCTTAAAGGCCTCGTTTCCTCAAATACATGTTTATTGTTTAATACAGGCCTTGTTCTCGTGTGCAGCACCTTGAAAACAATTGTGTGCAATTTCGTTTTAAAATTAAAGCTCTTCAAATATGTTTTACTTGAGGGCACTGAAATACTCTTATCCGTAAAAGAGCTTAACTGCTCCTCAAAAGCTTTAAAGACACAAAGAGGGTTGACCAGTTATCTCCACATAGGAACCAGGGTTAAGTACAAAACATGAGGGATCAGTTAGAGCTTGGACTGAAGGAAAGAGTCACTGTAGAACTACTGTCTATTTTAAATCCTGCACCTTGGGGCGCCTGGGTGGCTCAGTTGGTTGAGCGTCTGACTTCGGCTCAGGTCATGATCTCACAGCTTGTGAGTTCGAGCCCCGCGTCGGGCTCTGTGCTGACACCTCAGAACCTGGAGCCTGCTTTGGATTCTGTGTCTCACTCTCTCTCTGTCCCTAACCCACTCGCATTGTCTCTGTCTCTCTCAAAAATAAGTAAACATTTAAAATCAATCAATCAATCAATCAATCCTGCAGGGGTTAGGGTGGACGAGGAGTTTCCCAAAGACCGCAGATTGGATCATACGTCCTACTGATGTCCCTAATAGACATATATTTATTTCGAATAGGGGTGCCTGGGCGGCTCAGTCGGTTAAGCATCTGTCTTTGGTTCGGGTCATGATCTCACGGTTCATAGGTTCGAGCCCCTTGTCGGGCTCTGCACTGACAGCTCGGAGCCTGGAGCCTGCTTCGGATTCTGTATCTCCCTCTCTCTCTGCCCCTCCCCCACTCATGCTCTGTCTCTCAAAAACTTGTTTCTGCCCCTTAGTAGTTTGCTAGTAACACTTGACAGATGTCCCCCCGACCCCAATATTCTAACTCTTTTTCTGGCACACTGTATAAAATGATGTTTGTGGGGGCGCCTGGGTGGCTCAGTTGGTTAAGCATCCGACTTCCACTCAGGTCATGATCTCACAGACTGTAGGTTCGAGCCCTTCATCGGGCTCCGTGCTGACAGCTCGGAGCCTGGAGCCTGCTTTGATTCCTGTGTCTCCCTCTCTCCCTGCCCCTTCCCCACTCACACTCTGTCTCTCTCTGTCTCTTTCTCTCTCTCAAAAATAAACATCAAGGGGCGCCTGGGTGGCTCAGTCGGTTGAGCGGCCGACTTCGGCTCAGGTCATGATCTCACAGTCCGTGAGTTCGAGCCCTGCGTCGGGCTCTGTGCTGACAGCTCGGAGCCTGGAGCCTGTTTCAGATTCCGTGTCTCCCTCTCTCTGACCTTCCCCCGTTCATGCTCTGTCTCTCTCTGTCTCAAAAATAAATAAACGTTAAAAAAAATTAAAAAAAATAAATAAACATCAAAAAAAAATTTTTTTAATTCCTAAGATACGCAGACCCTTATTACTCTATATGCTGTAAATGGAAATTCCGGAGTCCACAATTCCTGCCTCTTCTGCATATTATTCTTTTGCATTCCCCACTCTGTATCTAGCTCGGTGTTGCATACACATCAGGTTCTCAATAAATATTTAATGACTGAATCCCAAGGAATTATACATAATCTTTTCTTGCTCTGAGATTTTGTCACTATCAACTGTAAACTCAAAGGGCCTTTGTTGCGAAGATTTTCATCATGGTGGAATTTATTACTAAAGGTTTTGGCCATCACATTGTAGCACATAAAATTTATATATATTTTTCAGCATAATAAAGGCTTGTAAGTAGTGTGTCTTTTAGAATAGTGTTTAAAGACCCAGCTGAATCTTTTGATTTTCCTTTAAAACCTCTGTAGTTTTTAGTTATTAGTTACAGAGCCCTCAGGCAACTGTCAAAGGTGTTATGGAAATCTTTTTTTTTTTTGTTTTTCATTCAGGGAAACGTGATTTGAAATTTTATTCAATATTTATTTTTATTTTTGAGAGAGAGAGAGAGAGAGAGAGAGCGAGCAGAGCAGGGGCAGAGAGAGAGAGGGAGACACAAAATCCAAAGCAGGCTCCAGACTCTTGCCTGTCGGCACAGAGCCCGATGCGGGGCTTGAACTCACAAACCTCAAGATGACCTGGGCTGGAGTGGGACACTTAACCGACTGAGCCAACCAGGTGCCCCAGGGAAACATGATTTTAAAAACAAGCTCTAGAACTGATTTTCCTGTCAAGCACAATTTTTCTTATTGGTGGGGGGACGGCAGGGAGGGCTACTTTGTTCGGTTGTGACAAAATATGGAAATCATTATGTGATTTTTTTCCCCCATCTATTAACAATAATAGCCTTGATTATCTCTTTAGAAATTCAGCAAAATCATAGTGTGTGAAGAAACGCTCTGTAATTACTGCTAATCGTAGGTTTTGTCCAATCAATTAATAGTGCTTTGAAATTCTCTTTACTAGCAATACATTGCGTATTAAGATTTAAAGTCCCTCTTCCATTTTCTGCACCTGCTTAGTGTTACACTCCAAGCAGTACATTTTCATTTAATTATTTCAATTTTCTCAATGTTTGTTTCCAGGATTTCCCACCGGGATAGCAGAAGCCGTGGTGCTGGTTGTTTTTGTTTTGTTTTTTTCCTACTTCATAATGTTTCCGTTTTAATTTAAACGCCTAGAAGTTCTTTCTAAAAAAAAAAAAAAAAACAAAAATAAATAAAACTTTCAGAGCTGGAAGTCCTTTGGGTGATTAGTTGTCATAAAGATAAATGTGCATAATGTGAATCTTTTCAGATTGGCTTTAGCCCTGCAAACACTGACATCTGACTTCTTTCCTAAGCATGCTACGGAGCTTTAAAAAAAAAAAAAAAAAAAAAAAAAAAAAACACAAATTCAGCATTTTTGAAATAAAAGAATAACGGGGTTTTGTAAATGACTAGGAATACTGTGGGTATATTCCCTTGTGGCTGCCCACCACACTAAGTCAAAAAATTTTGGTGATGGTGATTTTCTCCTCCCAGGAAGCTGAGTTGTTTCAAGTTACTCGATATTCTGTAGTACATAAAAACCACATCAGGATGATGCCACAAAGAGGAGAGTGGTTTAGTTTAATTTACTTCCAGTATTCAATAAAACTACACCAGTGCATATTTGTTTAATTATGACTTAAAAAATAAAAACTATAGCCCAACCCCTTCCCCCCTCCCCCCCCCCCCCCCCCCAGAAAAGAAACTTAACCTGGGCTGTTTCCCTGAGCCATCTGGTTAATTATCGGGGGAATATTAGAGATGGAGGTCTTGGGAGAGGCTGCAAACCCTGTTTCGATGGTGTGGAAGATAGACGCACAAATATGTGAACGTGCAAGGTGAGGAGCGAGAGCACATGTGCGTGAGAACGTGCTCTGGGAGCATGGGTGGAGGCGCATCTATGTTTTTAAAGTGGGAGAGTGGCGGCAGGTGGCAAATGATGGCCAAACCGCTGGAAATTTTGAGGTGGAAAAGGATCAATAGACAACATTTTTGATCGCTTGGTCTCAGCCTTCTAATCTTGCCCAGCCTTCAGCTATACTTGACCTCCACCTTTGAGGATCCACTATTAGGATGAACTCTTAGGTAGCGACCTCTCTTCTGCCCTTAGCTGGGACTCATCAAACTGCCTCTTCCATTGGCTGGACTGAGCTACCTCAATAGGTATAAGCTGTGAGAGGCAAAACTCACGTTTAGTTAAGCATCTGGAGATGTTTAGCAGCTGCCTTTTCTAAAGTTTTAATGCCTAATGAAAGCTCGACTTTACTGCTTAGATCTGAGGATGGAATATAATCTAAATTCTTCGGCACAAGCCTTTTGGCCAAGTCTTTTAAATCAACATTCCATGTGCTTCCATGGGCATTCAGGATCGCGCATGTGTGCGCGCACACGTGTGCAAATGCGTTATCGTTAGACTCACAGGTTCCTTTTATCGTTGTGTTAGTGCGAAAAATTTTGTGGAATATATTGGCTCAACTAAATGGAACTTTTAAACCCAGCTCTTCTGAAAGGATGTGCATCTGTACTTGATTGGTTTTTCTTCTTTAAGTCCTAATGAGCACTGTCCGGGAAGGGTTAGTTAGTAAAGACGTTGAATACGTGTTGCACATGAGGACACACATATGCAACCTCTTTTATAGAGAAAGACACTAGATTTAGACGGATTCAAGGGTGGTTAAAGCAACACACACACACACACACACAACCTGGGGGTCAAAGGAAATCCCACTCTTTCTTACTGTCAGATTCATAAGACGACGTAGCACCGCAAAAGATGCGTTTGAAGTGATAAATTGCACCACATAGCACCTGGACATGGGCAGTGTAAAACAGCAGCTAAAATCAAAACCACTTGAATTCTGGCTCAGCTTTCTCCAGACAAGTACTTAAAATAGCTTAAATAACAGGATGCAAGGGGAGGGAAAACATTTCCTTTTAAGGATATGCATTCTTGGTGTGATTCAAACTTCTGCAGGAACATGGCCGTATAATAAGTTTATTTACTTTAAGGTTGCTTGGGGGAGGGCGTTGAGTTAACGGGCCTTTAAAATAATATATGGTACGAGAGCATTAAGGGGGTTTCTTTTAAAGCAGACTGCAGACGTGAACCTACATGTGTCATCAGAGAGAGAGAGAGCGACAGACAGAATCTGTTGTTACAAACAGTTGGTTCCTGTCTGATGAACTCAGCAGCATTGGGAACCTGTTAGTGATTTCCTTTAAGTGTAGTGATTTTGCTTTAAAAATAGGAACACTTTGTCAATTTATTGAGATTTAGCTGCTCACTTTCTGCAAGAACTTTGTTCAGTGGGTAGATGCGTAGGTTTTTTTTCCCTGCCATTCATTAATGTCAACTTGCACCGATCATATTTTCTGAACCCAAAAGTTGAGACTTGCTTGCAGAAACATTAAGAATGTTCTGGATAGGGGCGCCTTGGGCGGCTCAGTCGGTTAAGCGTCCAACTTCGGCTCAGGTCACGATCTCACGGTCCATGGGTTCAAGCCCCGTGTCGGACTCTATGCTGACAAGCTCAGAGCCTGGAGCCTGCTTCAGATTCTGTGTCTCCTTTTCCCTCTGCCCCGCCCCAACTCCCTCTCTCTCTCTGGCTCTCTCTCTCTTTCTCAAAAATAAAATAAATCTCTCTCAAAAATTAAATTTTAATTTAAAGAATTAAAAAAAAAAAAAAAAAGAATGCTCCAGGGGCACCTGGGTGGCTCAGTCAGTTGAGCATCCAACTCTTGATTTTGGCTCAGGTCACGATTTCACAGTTTGTGAGTTTGAGCCCTGCATCAGGCTCTGCACTGATGGAGCCTGCTTGGGATTCTCTTCTGTCCCCCTCTCTCTCCCCGTCTGCCCCTCTTTGCCTCTTTCTCTCTCTCAAAATAAATAAAAAAATTAAATTAAAAAAATAAAAAGAATGTTCTGGATAATATAGGCTGTATGATAGTATCTACCTTATCAGATGGTTGAAAATAGGGTGCTGGTGGCTCAGTCGGTTAAGCATCCGACTTTGGCTCAGGTCACGATCTCACAGTCCATGAGTTCAAGCCCCGTGTCAGGCTCTGTGCTGACAGCTCAGAGCCTGGAGCCTGCTTCGGATTCTGTGTGTCCCTCTCTCTCTGCCCGTCCCCTGCTCATGCTCTGTCTCTCTCTGTCTCAAAAACAAATAAAAACATTAACAAAAATTAAAAAAAAAAAAAGAAAACAGGGTGCTAGAACAGAAGAGTCTTCTAAGTGCAGAACCTGGCCAACTCCATGCCAATGTGTAGGTAATGAGGAAGTGACAAATGAGCCAGAAAGGGGTTCCAGAATATCGGCAGCTTTAATGAGAAAATAAAGGGCCACCATTATGCCAGCAGGTTGTGATGTTAGTTTCCAGTTGTTAAAACTGTTTTTGATCTAGGTCTCTGTTTTGGGGGGTCAGTTTATTATTAAATTCTCATGTTTGTATCAAAATGCAGAATAGAAAAAGTTCGCTGTCAAACATAGTTTTGAGATCCTGGTTAATAATGTCACTAATGAGATAGAAACTTTCTAAAATGCCATTGTGCGATCTCATTTTCTGGCTTTCTAAAGCGCAGCATATTAGATCTCTGATAATCGTTCAAGGGTGTGTGTGTGTGTGTGTGTGTGTGTGTGTGTGCGCGCATGCATGTGCGTGGTGTGTGTGTGTGTGTGTGTTGGCAAGGGATTGGAAATAAAATTAGCATAAAACTCTTTAAAAATAATTGCACCCTATTTTGTCTTTCAAGTACTTTTCCAGCTGGGAGATTTTGTAAAATTAATTGCAAGCTGCCTTTTTAGGCTCCCTCTGCCTTTTTATTGAAATTGAAATTGTTGTCTTCAAAAGATATGATTTAGGACTTCTAAGAAAGGCTTGCGATAATTTACTAGTACTAACACTAAAATGTCTTTGATTACGGGAGGTAGTAAAAGCTAGATCTGCTGATAAAATATGGAAAGATAGCAGAGTAGGTTAAACTTTTAAAATATGTCAAACTAGATGCATATGTTCAATGATTCTTTTCCCCTCTCCGGAAAGATAAAGGATAGCTAGATATTCCAAGTACTTCGTATTTTCACAAGGATTTTTTTTTAACTTTTTTAATGTTTATTGAGAGAGAGAGAGAGAGAGAGAGAGAGAATCCCAAGCAGGCACCACACTGTCAGTGCAGAGCCCGATGGGGGGCTCAAACTCACGAACTGTGAGATCTTGACCTGAGCAGAAATCAAGAGTCGGACGCTTAACCGACTGAGCCACCCAGGCGCCCCTTCCACAAGGATTTTAAAGCACAGTTTCAAGTAAGAGCCAAAGAGATTCTGTCGGATTAATTTCTGTATCTTTGGTATCTAGCTCAGTGCCTGCCACAGAGTAGGTACTCAGCTTTCTCTGGAGGTCGACTTCTGCCCAAACAAGTTCACATGGTATTTCTTAATACAGCCAAAGCAGGTTTCTACATTTAGAACAGGAGAAGTCCCAACCTGACAACCATCACTGGTTGTCTACTTGGGTACTCGTTGGTGGGTGTGTTCACTTAGAAAACCAAATTACAGATCTGAAGGCTGCCGGGTGGGGACAGGATTAGAACAAAGGGAATGAGATTGAATGTTATTTAAGAGATATTTCTGTCGTTATGGTTTCCTGGTGAATTGCCATTCAGTCTTCTAGTGCTATTTCTGTATTTTTTGTTATTGTTTAATTCTGTTGTTAAAATGCTCATTAGATTAGAGCATTATTCTCCTAGTTAATACTTGAGAATCAGCAGTTCTACAAAAACTAGTTTTCACATTGCTTGTTATGTGCAAGGTACTGTGCTACATATTGGGGTGGAGATAAAAAGATGCGAAAGAATCTTTACCCAAGAGGTTTGCAACCTAATAAGGAAGATGGCTCTGTAATGACCAAGTCGTATTCCTCCAACCCCCTTTTCAAATGCTCCTGTCAGTTACTAACAGCATCTGTTATTACTGCTGTTACTTCAAAATGGAGTTTCTGCATGTGGTTATTGTATGTTAGTTATATTTTAGGGTGAGTACGCTTCCTCGCATCTTTTAATCACATCAGCGAGCTGTCTTCTAATTAATGCCCAACAGAGGTTATTTCACAGAGGGCTCTCACGCAAATGCTCATTCTCCGCATTGCCTACACCTCTAGTCTACCTAAGGCCAATAAACTGCCAAGTAGATCAGACTCTCCGGGCTTTGGTCAGTTTCCTATAGTTTTGCATTTATAGTTCTCTGATATTTATTTATTTATTTAACGTTTTATTTATTTTTGAGACAGAGAGAGACAGAGCATGAACAGGGGAGGGTCAGTGAGAGGGAGACACAGAATCTGAAACAGGCTCCAGGCTCTGAGCGGTCAGCACAGAGCCCGACGCGGGGCTCGAACTCACGGACCGCAAGATCATGCCCTGAGCCGAAGTCGGCCGCTTAACCGACTGAGCCACCCAGGTGCCCCTCTGATATTTATTTTAAAACCTCTCTACCTTCTGCTTCTATTGTACCACTGAGAACACAAAGGGAACAATGAAGCGCCTGTTGTATGCTAGGTCGAAACTGGAATCAATCACAGGTTAAATTATGCTCAGATATGTCCTTTCAGAAGTCAAGGTAAAGGAGAATACATTTAAAAATATTTTTCTCTCAGAAATTGCCAAGTAGACTTTTTGATAGTTGCAAGGAATAAGCTATCTCTTTCTAAAAGATCGAAAAACGAAGGAGTGTTGTATTTAGATAATGTGATATAGTAGTGATCAGAATGTTGTTACTGTAGGGGCTCTTGGGTGGCTCAGTGGGTTAAGCGTCTGGCTCTGGATTTCTGCTCAAGTCATGATCTTGCAGTTGATGAGATAGAGCCCCATGTCAGGCACTGCGCTGACACCACAGAGCCTGCTTGGGATTCCCCCCCCACCCCGCCCCTCCCCTGCCTCTCTCAAAATAATAAACATTTTAAATAAGAATGTTATTACTGTATATTTGTTTTTAAGATGCATTATGATTTTACCTCCAATATCTTTTTAAAGTGTGTGTGTGTGTGTGTGTGTGTATGTGTGTGTGTGTGGTTTCTGAAGTCTTAGCTGCTCAAATTTAGAATCAGAGTGTTAGAGTCAGCAAGGGACTTTGGAGGTCATTTGATCCAGAGGACTCCTTTACACATGGGTAAACAAAGACCTACAGAGATGACTTATGCAAATCCTATGTCACAGTACTCCCACTTGTCCTTCAACTATGCTGTATATCTTTCACTATGCCACACTTACACCCTAGAACTGAGCTCTATTTGTTTTTAATTTTTCTATTTTAACATTTTTTAAAGTTTATTTGTTTATTATGAGAGAGAGGGAGAGAGAGAGAGAGAGAGAGAGAGAGAGAGAGAGCAGGGGAGGGGCAGAGAAAGAGGGAGAAGGAGAGAGAATCCCAAGCAGGCTCTGCACTGTCAGCGCAGAGCCCGATGTGGGGCTCGAACCCACGAACCGTGAGATCATGACCTGAGCCGAAGCCAAGAGTCAGACATTTAACTGACTGAGCTACCCAGGTCTCCCTCTATTTTAACTTTTTAAAGAAAATGGGAGAAAGAGATTGATATATGCATGGGAGGAGGTCTATTTAAACTCAAGAATTTCATTCATCAAAAATTGCTAAAATCCTGCCACAGTACCATGTGGATTACTTTGTTCTTTTTAGCAACTGCAGATGTTGCTGCTGGACTGACTTCTGCATATAAACACTTTACTAATAAAGTGTTGGATCTATGGCCTTTCATTAATTCAAAGCAAAGAATGTAAAGATGTGCCTTAGGGACATTGAGTGCCCTTTGTGGAAGGAAATATTCACGATTTTCAGAAGTTTTGGGTAGTTTGAGGATGACGTTTTGGAAGTATACATACTCTCGGTGATGGATTTAAACGTACTAGTTATGTTTAAGAGTCATTCGCTTACTCTAGAAGTACACTTCATTAAAATGCTCAACTCACACTGGATCCTCACTGTTCTCAAAACATACCAGACACTCTTCCGCATCACCAATGTCGCATGTGCTCTTTCCTCTGCCTGAAATCTCTTCCCCCAGATACCCACGTGATGCGCTCCCTTACCTCACAGAGGTCTTCATCCAGATATAACCTCAGCAAAGTGGCTGTCCTTGACCACTGACCTTTTGAGCTGCATAATTCTGGATCGTGAGTGGGGGTCATGGGCCTTGTAGGATATTTGGCGGCTGTATACGCTGCATGCCGGGAGCACCCTCATACTACCCCTCCCCCTGCCCCCCCCCCCCCCCCCCCGTCGTAGCAACCAAAAATGTCTCCAGACATTTCTGAAGTTTCCCCGAGGGGCAAAATAGCCCCCAGTCTGCGACCCCTTACCCTGTTTTATTTTCCATCATAGCACTTATTTATATTGTGTGATTTTACAGTTCTACCTCACGATATATGTTATTTGCTGTTTAGTTGCCATTAGAATGTGAGCCCTTGGACAGCAGGACTTTCTTTCGTTGGTGGTGATGGCCCCAATTCCCAGAACTGTACCTGGTACAGTTTTAAAGTGACGTGTCAGATAGAGGGGCTCCTGGGTGGCTCAGATGGTTAAGCGTCTGACTTTGGCTCAGGTCATGATCTCATGGTTTGAGAGTTCGAGCCCCACTAACGGCACAGAGCCTGCTTCTGATCCTCTGCCTCCCTCTCTCTGCCCCTCCCCTGCTCTCCCTCTCTTGCTCTCTCAAACATCAATAAGCATTAACAAAATTTTTTTAATAAAGTCACATATCAAGTAAATTAACTGCCCGGTATATTTTCTTGAACAGTGCTGTGGTCATCTTGAGTCATTTCTCTATTGAGATCGTATCCTTTTATTAGAATAATTAAATTTACATATGAAATTCAGTGGTGACCTAAGGAATAAGAAGGATTGTTGAACAGGAGGTGTTTGAAATTGCTGGTGAAAGTCCAATTTTTTTTTAGTTAAAAAAAAAATATGCCCGAGTGATTACAACACCCAGGACATTAGCCCTCTTTCCCAGCAAATTAACTTTTGGTCATTCATCAGTCCTCCCCCACTCCCTTTTTTTTTTTTTTTTTGAGAGAGAGAGAGAGAGAGAGAGAGAGCATGAGCTGGGGAGAGGGGCAGAGGGAGAGAGAGAGAGAAAGAGGGAGAATCTCAAGCAAGCTCCTTGCTCAGCACAGAGCCCCACGTGGGACTCAATCCCACAACCCTGGGATCATGATGCGAGCAGAAATCAAGTGTTGGACACTCAACCGACTGAGCCGCCCAGGCACCTCAGTTTTGTTTTTTTTTTTTCACATTTTTAACAGTTTCAGACTAAAGATACATATTTTCGGCACTTAAGATATATACTGTTAGAATTGTCCTAGCACAAAGATAAAAAGATTATTTCTAGAATCGTGGTAAATATTTGCATTACTTTAGGACTGCATTTATTTTTATGAACTCTATGTTTGTCTTGGATTAATGTTTATTTACATTAACTCTTGAAAAAAATTGGCACTGAAGAGGGTAGCTGGATTTCAGGTGTGCTGTGTAATGTAATCAGCATCAATTCATAAAATATTCTATTGGACCGATGTTAGAATGAGGAGCATAAAACTTTTAAGTAGGTACCATAGAAATCGTTTTATGCCATGGCAGCATTTTCTTGGTGTATAGTCTATTAATTTTTTTTTAATTTTTTTTAACGTTTATTTATTTTTGAGACAGAGAGAGACAGAGCATGAACAGGGGAGGGGTAGAGGGAGAGGGAGACACAGAATCTGAAACAGGCTCCAGGCTCTGAGCTGTCAGCCCAGAGCCCGACGCGGGGCTCGAACTCACAGACCGCGAGATCATGACCTGAGCCGAAGTCGGCCGCCCAACCGACCGAGCTACCCAGGCGCCCCTATTAATTTTTTTTTAAAGTCCTGTCAGCTTCATGATTGAAAAATAAGTTTATGAGACAACTATGCTTTGTTAATATTAGGGCTACTATTTGTAAGTGAAGCTACTTATACACTGTTTAAAATACAGGAAACATGATGTAAACCCATGCCCTTTGAGTTAAAAGTTGCATTTCCCTTTTAAACAACCGTAGATACCAAACAGTAACAAGAACAAACACTATATTTAGGCAAGCTTATGAACCAAGTCTCAAATGAAGAAAAACACTCTGATCGTAAAAATACTCACAGATTAATTTATTTTTCCTAAATTTTCTCCTTCCTCGCCTGCCCTCCCTTCGTCCAAAGATCTCAACAGCAATGGATTCATCTGTGACTATGAACTTCATGAACTTTTCAAGGAAGCCAATATGCCATTACCGGGATATAAAGTGAGAGAAATAATTCAAAAACTCATGCTGGATGGTGACAGGAATAAAGATGGGAAGATAAGTTTCGATGAATTTGTTTATGTAAGTATGTAAAAATCCCCCATTATTCAGAGTAATGATTGTTCCTTTGTCTAGAGGGATCTTCTGGTAATAAGTCCTCCCAAGTCCCTAAATATACCGTATTCGTCTTGTTACAACTAATGCAATTTCTCTCACCCCACCAAATTGAGTTAGTCCTTTTAGCCATCGGAGTATCTTAAACCGATCGAGAAGAAGAACACGAGAAGAAGAACCGATCGAGAAGAAGACAGAATCAAAGGCAGAACTCACGACTCGCTGTAAAATGCGAACCGTTTCCTTCGGGGGCATCATTAAAGGGCATTTTTCAAGGTGCTACGTGCCACCCTTGAGATGCTCCGTCTCCCGTGGGGAACGGTGTGCTCCCAAATCTTAACACTACACCCTGACTCACAGTCTTGGAAGCTTCCTGAGTTGAACTTTCTGATTAAAAAGATGGTTCCTTCTCTTGCGGTGGTAGTATTTAAGTGTGCCATTTTCTCGAGGATGATAATTTGGCTAATTAAAAGTTAGAAGCGTATCTTTTGAGTCCCAAGCACGTAGTTTCTAGTTCTGTACTCCGTGCTTGGAGAGTGTATGCGTAGCTCTTCTGATTGAAGCTTGATGCTTTAGCTGCCAGTGGGCGAGGTTACCTAGGCCATTTTCCATCCATATTCATTGGCAGAGTATTTGAGATGTATATTAAAGAATAGCGGTTGCCTCTTCCCTCAATTAAGAACGCCATTAAGATTTTATTGGTTTTAGGGGCGCCTGGGTGGCTCAGTCGGTTGAACGTCTGACTGGCTCAGGTCATGATCTCATGATTCATGGGTTCGAGCCCCGCATCGGGCTCTGTGCTGACAGCTCAGAGCCTGGAGTCTGCTTCAGACTCTCTCTCTTCGTCTCTCTCTCTGCTCCTCCCCCACTCACACTCTGCGTCTCTCTCTCAAAAATAAATAAGCATAAAAAAAATTTTTTTAAGATTTTATTGGTTTTATTTATTATTACTTGAAGGCTGAGTTTGACTAGATCTAATTAGGCATTCTTTTCACTGTATCACAAACAGGGAATTCGTGCCTCCTGTTCATCACAAACTTCCTAGCACTCTTATCCTCTTACCATGCTAACTGAGGCTCAGTGTAGCCAGTGAAATTCTGGTATATTTTCTCCCATTAGAACGAACCCCTTTAAAACACTGTCAGTGTTCCAGAAGGAAATTGACTGAGTAATGATGTCTACTGAGCTGATAGCATTTTGTGGGGGTGCTACTGTTTTAAAAATGTAGGCATGCGTCGTAATTATAATGGTATCGTTCATGCCGACTTCTTTTGAAATGCTGATTTCCCCCCCACTGTTTTTGTCCTCAGTTATTGCCAAAGCCTTTTGTTTTGAATTCTGTGTTCAATAGTAAGTTGCATGTCCTCTGATGGGTAACGTGCTCCCCTTATAACTGCATGTTGAATTGTGAATTTAAAGCAGCATAGAGCAGTAGTAGTTAACTATGATTGGTTATTTTCTGATATAATTTACTGCTTAGAATTTTGATCTACTAGAAAGAGCAGACCTAAATCATTAAGATTTGCAGCGTGCCGGTATTATTAAGGACAGAATTATGAAAGTGTCTCTGAGAAAAATGACCTCGGGGAAATATTTAATTTTGTATATTTTGAAATGTGGCAGATTCTGCACAGCTGTTTGAGGCTTTTTAAAGTGAGGAGGTTTGATTACCTTACTATATCCTTAAAAAGTAAATGATATGCATCATAATTCTGGCATCACTAGGAATTTTTTAAAAATATTAATGAGCGCATTTTATGTTCGTATGTACATTTTAAAATTGGAAGGAATCAATATGCTTATACGCCTTCATTTTTCAAATTAAAAACAAAAGCCTGGATTCCTGAAAAAAGGAAGTAGCTTCCCGGACTTTACACAGGGGACCAATGCTTTTTCCAGTTAGCTCCCTTCTATTGAAGAAATTTGAAATATAAAGGACAGTAAAATAACTTGCCTGAAGTTTCAGAATGATACCAGCATGACCGTACTGAAAGATCAATGTCCAATCCAATATCTATCCATTTACATCTGCTTTGTCACCAGTGAGACATCTTAAAAATTGTCAAAATATGGGTAGATCTTAGTTATCCATGAAAAAGGAGGCGAGTTATTCCTGGCAGGTATTAACATAAAGCAGTAGAAATAAACATGTTCGTGCATCTTAGGGTGTTTTTAAATTACTGCGTAAGAGGTATTAATTACAAACCAGCCTACAGATAAAATCAGTTTATGTTAATTTCAGAGAAGAATATATATATATATATATATATATATATATATATATATATATATATATATACAGGCAGAAAAGAGTCCCTAGATTATATGTAAACTTCACACATTCAAGTTAAATTTAATACTCTGATTTTGTTTCTTCTAAGTATTTCAAAACTAAATTACTGGATTTTTATACCTACAAGGTTATAGTGGGGTTTTCCCCTGCATCTTTAAAAAGACTGGCATGGCCGTTTCTTTCAGCAGAGATGTCTGCATTAGACTCTTATTTTCACAGTGAGAAACTTGGTCTTGCATAATGGTAATAAGTTGTTGACCTGTTTCAGGACTTTTGCTAATAGCGCTGACCTCGCCAGATTAAATAACTTTACCTAAGTGCTTAGAACAGTGCCAGGCATATAGCAAATGTTATGTAGGTATTACTTGCTGGGGGTTGCTATTTCTATTTAAAAAAAAAAAAACAAAACAACCAGTGTTCTTTTGCTATTATTACTAAGTTTAGGCTTACAACAGATCCGCCCCCACACACACACACACACAAAGGGAAAAATTCAAACGTATTACTTTGGAAACACTTTGGAAGCAAGCCTCAAACCCTGGAATCCAGTCAATATTTTGCAATTCTTTCTGAAATCTTTCCTTCCGCTTCAGTCATTATGCCTCTGGATTGCTTTCGTCTGGCCACTCACTAGTCCTGCACCGAGCTAGAAAGGTGACGAAACTTTAAAAAGGAATCAGACACATTTATACAGTCCATAAGAGACCCGCAAAGATGGATAGAAACAGAGCAAGCAGCTTATACCCAAGAGCTTCTGCGCGCCTGACAAAGCCCATCCCTCCTCAGCAAGGGAAAACAGCTCGAAACAGTGAGCTCATTAGTATCACAACAGGCAGCTTTGAAAAGATTCATTGAGAAGACAGTAGCTGGCCTTGTGTTATCTCTGATTTCTGAGATTCTTGTTAAGCCAGGGCTTCTGCTCAAATAGCGTTATCACCTCCTGCAGTGAAGCAGTGTAAGATACATAAATCTTCAATTATCCCTTTAAAGTTGTTTTTTTTTTTTTTTCTCGAAGGCACAGAAGAAAATACGGTGAACCTGAAAATTTGAGCTTGGCTAGGATAATTTATTTAAAAATATTTAGAAGATGAAGGTCATATAACCTTTGTAAGGCAATTAGAAAGTTTAATTTTTAATCGCAACTTTGCTTTCATTCCCAAGCGTGAGCTTAACTAGAGCTACGTAAGTAATTGCATGAGGATACGAGAAAGCAGGCATTCTTTTTGTTAACTCATTATTTATATTATTCCTCTTTTCCGCGATGTATATAAATTCGGATTTATTTATTTTTCAGCTGCAAGTGCGATCATGGAAATCTGCCTAATTTTTATTTTTATTTTTTATTGTTTTATTTTAGAGAGAGTGCGAGTGGGAGAGTGGGGCAGAGAGAGAATCTTAAGCAGGCTCCGTGCACGGGGCTCGATCCCACAACCCTGAGATCCCACAGCCTGAGCTGAAATCAAGAGTCAGACACTCAAACGACTGAGCCACCCAGGCGCTCCTCAACCGAATTTTTAGAAGCAGATGATCCTTGAGGCAAAAATAGTTACAATAAAAAAAAAATAAATAACTCTTCGAAGGTCATTTCTGAGGCAGTAACATTTTGGATTTGGATGTTTTCTTGTCATGCCAGTGATTTATGTCATGAGGAAAAGCACACATTTCAGATTTTAATTTACTAGATAGTGTTTTACTAAATGAAGTAGAGTTCAGAATGAGGTAGAATAGTGAACATTGGGGTTTTTTTTTTATTTTCTTAATATTTGTTTATTTTTGAGAGAGAGAGAAAGAGAGTGAGTAGGGGA
The DNA here is from genome assembly GCF_028018385.1 of Neofelis nebulosa. Classification (NCBI taxonomy): domain Eukaryota; kingdom Metazoa; phylum Chordata; class Mammalia; order Carnivora; family Felidae; genus Neofelis; species Neofelis nebulosa. Next base: position 94,993,856 of record NC_080800.1, read on the forward strand.
GGGAAAGAGGGAGAGGGAGGCACAGAATCCGAAGCAGGCTCCAGGCTCTGAGCTCTCAGCACAGAGCTCGACGCGGGGCTCAAACTCACCAACGGTGAGATCATGACCGGAGCGGAAGTCAGACGCTTAAGCGACTGAGCCACTCAGGTGCCCCAAATATTATGTTTTTGCTGAGTAGATATATTGTTATCAAAGGGGGTCGGTCGCCCTTTGATAATGGCTGGTCGCCATTTTGTTGTATGATCTTGGCTGTGAAATTGAGGCAAATGAAATTAAAGTTGGACTTAAAAAATTAGATTGTACATAAAAATCACTTCAATAATTCAGAAATTATCCAGATTGCATGAGTAATCAGCTCTATGCTACTGGTACTTAATAGGAGTCAGTATAATGGCCAGAAAGGAGGAAAAGTGATTTTGTTGGTTGTGTGCATACTCGTTCTAAAATTCTATGTCGAGAGGGGTGCCTGTTTGGCTCACTCGGCAGAACATGCGACTCTTGATCTTAGGATTGTGAGTTGGAGCCCCATGTTGGGTGTAGAGATTTCTTAAAAAATAAAATCTTTAAAAACGTAAAAATAGGGGCGCCTGGGTGGCTCAGTTGGTTAAGCATCCGACTCTTGATTCCGGCTCAGGTCGTGATCTCAGGGTTCACGAGATTGAGCCCCTTGTGGGACTCCAGGCATGGAGCCTGCTAAAATTCTCTTCCCCCTCTCCCTCCCTCTCTGTCCCTCCCCTGCTCACATGTGCGCTCTCTGTCTCTCAAAAAAAAAAAATTAATTGATTACAAATTTTTAAATTAAAGAAATAACAAAACTCTACCTCAAGAAATTACAGTTATAGCAAAAAAAAAAAAAAAAAAACCTCACAGCTGTGGAAACTGAGTAAGCTTGATTTTGTGGAACTTAACTGCTTCCTAACTATTTTCCTAAATAAAATTGGGTTTGTAAGTCCAAGGAGAGTCAGGATCTTAGAAAGGTTAAGAGGAAAGCATGACGTTGTGACAGGGCCACCAGCAATACCTACAACTTTTACACCAGTTACAAAAAAGTCACTCTGATTTGGATTAATAGATTAGTGAATTAAGGACAAAAAGGTGCCCTTCTGGAAAATCTAAATATCAAAAGGCCCTCCCTGCTTTTGGCCCGACACTGTCTTGTGCAAAACCAGGACTTGGTTAATGGCACAGGGAGCTGGATCTAAAGCTTCTCCTCCTGCCTGCTTTCACAGATACAACCTGAACTGCTAGATATCGTGATCCTGGTCTATGAACTTCAAACACAGGCTGTACCTCCTGAGATATGTGTGTGTGTGTGTGTGTGTGTGTGTGTGTGTGTGTGTGTATGTGCTTGTCAATAATGCCAAAGGCCTACTTCTTTTCTGTTTGTTGAGCAACTTTTCCATTAGGGTCATACGTTTCTTTCTGTAAGTCCACTTACATGTTGTAAACACCTTTTAAAGAAATTTTTATGGAGATACTGCGTCTTGCTCTCATTTTACTGGAGGTGGCTACTTGAGCCATGTGCATTGGTAGATCAGGAACAAATTTGGGCCTAGGGGAGTTCCAGTCTTGAAAAATATACAGATAGTCCTGGCCACCTGGATGGCTCAATGCACTGAGTGTCCGACTCTTGATTTCCGCTCAGGTCCTGATCTCGCGGTTTGTGGGATCGAGCCCCATGTCGGGCTCTGTGCTGGCAGCGTGGAGCCTGCTTGGGATTCTCTCTCTCCCTCTTCGCCTCTCCCCCACTAGTTCACTATCTCTTTCTCAAAATAAATAAATAGACAGACATATACAGGTAGTCCTTTAGAATGTCCATTCATTCAATCAGGCAGTTAGGGTAGGGTGTGAAATTAAGCTTTGTTACTACCTGCTCTTGTATAATTAGAATGTACACGTTAATTTTGTTAGCCATGCTCCTTATTTTGAAGAGAAGCTGGATTTTATAAATGCTCAAACAAGACAATCACTGAAAAGCTCCTTTTTTGTGTTCATTCTCCATAGTTGTCTCTTTGCTGCCAACTGAATGCATTCTTTCACCTTATTACTCTGTAAACTTTGATTGAACAAGCCCTTACCATTGTATCCAAAAAGGTGTGTGTGTGTGTGTGTGTGTGTGTGTGTGTTTTGGGGGGGGGGGGGTTGAGTCCTAAAAACTTCACCTTTCTTTGCACTAAGAATTGTGGTTAAAGAAGGGAGATAGATCCCTCAGCCTTTTCTCTCCAGGGAACGAACAAAGGCTCACTTGTTGGTAGAAAATTAACAGATTTATGTATGCTTTTGAACCATGCCAGTTTTCGGCTTAAAGCGGATTCAATGCATGTGGCACTTAACGTTTTCCACAAGTGTGTGCAATTGCCTCTGGCTTCATTTTTCAGTATCGTGGTACTCATTTACCAGCTTCAAACCTCGAGCGCAGTGTTCCGTGGCCTTTAACGCTCGGCACCTGTGTGGGACCATGCAGCTGATCGCAGTGTGAAAGAAGAGGGCTGGGCTTCTCCTCGTGCCTAATTTAAAATGAATCGCGAATTAACGATGCATTTTCATCAATAGATTTTCCAAGAGGTAAAAAGCAGTGATATTGCCAAAACCTTCCGCAAAGCGATCAACAGGAAAGAAGGGATTTGTGCTCTGGGAGGCACTTCAGAGCTTTCCAGTGAAGGAACACAGCATTCTTACTCAGGTAATAGTAATAGTTTCGCCCGTGTTAGGCTAACACAATGAACTAAGTAGAATGCATGTCAAGGAGGGGACCGAGAAAAACATTGCCTCCTAATTAAGAATACAGTAGAAGCACTTTGTGGCCTGTATTCAACTCGGGATCACTTCTTGCCATAAAGGCATTATGACTATTTACTGTAGCTTGCGAGAGATGCTATAGAATGTATGCAAGGATAGGCTTTGTTATAGCAGAGCTCTACAGCAATAAAAGTAATAATTTCTTGTTATTCAACATAATTCTAGAGGAAGAAAAATACGCTTTTGTTAACTGGATAAACAAAGCTTTGGAAAATGATCCCGATTGCAGACACGTTATACCAATGAACCCAAACACCGACGACCTGTTCAAAGCTGTTGGTGACGGAATTGTGCTTTGGTAAGATGTTGGTTGATTTGAGATCCAGGTTTCCCAGACAGTCTTCCACATGATTGATATATGTGTTTCTGGATGCTTGACATTGGGAAATAACTAGAATTGACAGTTGTCCCGGCTCAGGGGCGCCTGGGTGGCTCAGTCGGTTAAGGGTCCGACTCTTGATTTCGACTCAGGTCACAGTCTCCCGGTTTTTGGGTTCGAGCCTCGTTTCGGGCTCTGGGCCATTAGCGCAGAACCTGCTTGGGATTCTCTCTCTCCCTGTCTTTCTGCCTCTTCCCCACGCATGCTTTCTCTCTCTTTCTTTCTCTCTCTCTCTCTCTCTCAAGAAAGAAAGAAAGAAACTTAAAAAAATTATTAAAAACATTGTCAGGTCTCTCCCCACTTCATCTCTGAGCGTGTCTGAGAAAGGACCACCAAAATATGAATCTAAAACTCAGTCATTTAGAGTGGGGACCACTTTATAAAGAAGCCATCAGCTTCCAGCTTCTTCTCATCACTTGAGCAAGCAGACCATGACCAGCTTTGCTGGACTTAAGTATGTCGGTGTCCACTTATCTCTAAAGTACCGTGGCTTCGAAAAAAAGAAGCGACACTCCTCTTCAGTTCTCACTCTCCAATTACTTATTTCTGAAAAATGTGGGTGTTCTTCCTGCTGCCCCAGAGGCAGCAGTATCTTGGCAGAAAGGATGTAAGATTACCAACACTTTGTCGGTTGATGGGCTCTGTTGAAGCAGTGCGGCATGATGGCTAAGAGAGTGCTCCAGGGGGCGCCCGGGTGGCTCATTCAGTTAACCCTCTGACTTTGGCTCAGGTCATGATCTCATGGTTCATGGGTGTGAGCCCTGCTTCAGATTCTGTGTCTCCCTCTCTCTCTGCCCCTACCCTGTTCATGCTCTGTCTCTCTGTGTCTCAAAAATAAATAAACGTTAAAAAATAAATAAATAAATAAATAAATAAATAAATAAATAAATAATTTTTTTAAAAAAGTAAGAAGGGGCGCCTGGGTGGCTCAGTCGGTGGAGCATGGGACTCTTGCTTTCGGCTCAGGTCATGATCTCAGGGTTGGGAGATCAAGCCCCACCTCGGGCTCTGTGCTGGGCATGGAACCTGCTTAAGATTCTCTCTCTCTCGGCCCCTTCCCTGCTCGCACTCTCTCTCTCTCAAATATAAATAAGTAAATAAAGAAATGTTTTTAAAAACCGTAAGAGATCTCCTCTTCTGTCTATATATAGGCACTAAAGAAATAATGCCCCCCTGTGTTTTAATACAGAGAAATAATCACATGATGCTATTTATTTCATATTGAAATTTTACATGGAAAGAAGCATGGTTTTCCCTGTGCAGAATAACATGTTTTAAGGCAGTGTTTAGAAACATCTAAAATGTTAGCATCTCAGTCCAAATTTTACCAGATGAGATTCTTCCAAAGAAGTCCTAGATTCTTGTCTAATTAGCAGAACCTTCCTTTCTCTCACCACTGAATTAGCACCAAATGTAGTGCCTAACTCATCATTTAGGCGCTCAGTAAATATGGTGAATGAAAGAATCTCATGCTCAACGAATTTACCTCCTTGTGAATAAATGGTCATTTTTTTAAATTATTTTTTTTTAAGTTTTTTAAACGTTTATTTATCATTGAGAGACAGAGAGACACAGAGCCTGAACAGGGAAGGGGTAGAGAGAGGGGGAGACACAGAATCCGAAGCAGGCTTCAGGCTCTGAGCTGTCAGCACAGAGCCGGACGCGGGGCTCGAACTCACAAACTGTGAGATTGTGAAGTCAGTCGCTTAACTGACTGAGCCACCCAGGTACCCCAATAAATGGTCATTTTTAATTGTGAATTACACAATCTAGAAGAGACAATTTCAGTGTGGCGTTTTATCTGTTTTTAAAATTTATTCAGGGGGTGCCTGGGTGGCTCAGTCCATTAAGAGTACGACTTTGGCTCACATCATGATGTCACAGCTTGTGGGTTCAAGCCCCGCATCGGGCTCTGTGCTGACAGATCAGAGCCTGGATCCTGCTTTGGATCCTGTGTCTCCCTCTCTCTCTGCCTCTCCGCCCCCCTCAAAAACAACAGATAAATTCTAATACATAGTCAAGAGTTGAGAAACGCTAGTCTAGATGATCCAAGAGTTCTTCTATTTTAAATGATCTAGTATTCTGTGCTATGTCTAATTAATTTTTTAAATATTAGTAAAAGCTACTTGTATGTAAAATGCAATTAAAAATGCTTATGGGGGTGCCTGGGTGGCTCAGCCGGTGGGGCATCCAACTTTGGCTCAGGTCATGAGCTCGTGGTGCATGGGTTCGAGCCCCGCATCGGGCTCTGCGCTGACAGCTCAGAGCCTGGAGCCTGTTTCAGATTCTGTGTCTCCCTCTCTCTCTGACCCCCTCCCACTTGTGCTCTGTCTCTTTTTCTCTCAAAAATAAATGAACATTAAAAAATGTTTTAAAGTTATTTAGTAAGGTTTTTTTCACTATCCAAATTATTTATTCTTATAAAATAATGTGGAAAATACAAAAAATTTAAATGAGAGAGTATGCCCCCATGCCCAACTCAGAAATACCCAGCTACTGGACCAAACACGTTGGTCTTTTTTTTCAACTTGAGTTTTTCACATGTATAGTTTTTCTTGTGTGATCAATATGATGAAAGTCACATATTGCATGTATCGTTTTCAGATTACATGAGTGGCGTTTTGGGATAAGCCTTAAAATATTGTGATGTTTACAGGCTCTTTAAAAGTAAACCAACTCCTTGTTTAATTTTTGTTTCAGTAAAATGATCAACCTTTCAGTTCCTGATACAATTGATGAAAGAGCCATCAACAAGAAGAAACTTACGCCCTTCATCATTCAGGTGCGCATTGGTCTTCCTGTCCTCTTCAGGGAAACTGCCATGTGAGGACCTATTCTGTAGACCATAGGTTCTGCCCTGTGTATCTTCCCGTGTAATTCGTATAACAACTCTTGAGTTGAGGACCATTATCCAGATTTGACAGAGGAGAGCTGGGACTCTGAAAGGCTTCTGAGCTTGTCCAAGCTTAATGTTGGAACTGAAGTTCAAATCCAGGTCCAACTCCAAAGCCCTATGTTCTTTTCATTACATACTGTGTTCAAGCATGCAGAAATAAAGAAAAAATATTTAAGCTCTTAGTTAATTAGCATGCTTAAGGAATGGAGCATTTTCCCTTTCCATCAAGTGAGTATTACCCTGTTAGATAACAAAATTCCCTCAGGCAAGAGCACCTCTTGGGATGTGGAGCTTGAAACCTCTAGAACTTTTTCAGGTGCGTGGAATAGACCTCGTTTAGGTAATTTGAGAAACCCAACAGTTGGGACACCTGGCTGGCTCAGTCAGTAGAGCATGCGACTATTGATCCCGGGGTTGTAAGTTTCAGCCCCGTGTTGAGTGTTGAGATTCCTTAAAAATACAATCTTAAAAGCCCAAATGTCCATCGGTGCATGAATGGATAAAGAAGATGTGGTGTATATATATACAGTGGAGTATTACTCAGCAATCAAAAAGAATGAAATCTTGCCATTTGCAACTACGCGGATGGATCTAGAGGGGATTATGCTAAGTGGAATTAGAGAAAGACAAATATCATATGACTCCACTCATATGAGGACTTTAAGATACAAAACAGACGAACATAAGGGAAGGGAAGCAAAACTAATATAAAAACGGGGGGGGGGGAACAAAACAGAAGAGACTCTTAAATATGGAGAACAGACAGAGGGTTACTGGAAGGGTGATGGGAGGGGGGATGGGCTAAATGGGTAAGGGGCATTAAGGAGTCTACCCCTCAAATCATTGTTGCACTATATGCTAACTAACTTGGATGTAAATTTAAAAAATAAATTAAATAAAAACTTTAAAAAATACAGTCTTAAAAAAAATGCAACACTTAACCCACATGGATATACTGACTCTACGTCTCTCGTCCATTTCCTTTTGTGAGAAAGGACCAAATAAGAGACCAAATTAAAATACCACGTCAACTTCCCATAGAATTCTGGAAAGGACAATAACTATAAGGATGAGATTTGTTGCAGCTAGGCTTTTAACGCCAAAGTCTGGAATTTGTTGTCTGGAGTTTGTTTTCTATGGATCCTGTATGGCTGAAACTCATTTCCTCGTTGAGCATGATTTTCAGTGAAGGGTGTAGGCTCCTAAAAAAATGGAAAGGTCAAGAAGCAAATGTGTAAACTGGCTGTCTTGCAGGAAAACTTGAACTTGGCACTGAACTCTGCTTCTGCCATTGGGTGTCACGTTGTGAACATCGGTGCAGAGGATTTGCGGGCTGGGAAACCCCATCTGGTTTTGGGACTGCTCTGGCAGATCATTAAGATCGGTTTGTTCGCCGACATTGAATTAAGCAGGAATGAAGGTAATGGAACATCGTCACTATTTTGAAAGTTGTTTATTGGTTATTTTGTTCCTAGTCAGGTAGACTGTTGTGCTTTCACTTAATTGAGGTGATTAGATGATAACTAGAATTAACAGAAGGTAATGCTATAGTGTTATTCAGGAAAACAGCCTGATTACAACTTTTCTTCTTTAGTATTATTTTTAGTGCTTTTTCTATTCTCTCGCTGATTTAGATCTCTTCAGAACCATGCCAACCTGCCCTTGATGGTCGCATATGTCCTGAACCAGCAGAAGCATCATCCTTCTTACACATTACCCTCTTCCTGTAAAGCTAAATTAAAATATGAAGCACCACTCCAAATATTCCGATTTTATTCCAGAAATCAGTCTCTCAATCCTAGTGACTTCTGGGGAATATATATTTGGGGTTCTCGGCAGTTTCAAAGTCCCAGACTGTCTGTCGACCGTCTCATTTTGCACATTCATCCATCGTAAGACTTTTGGGCCACTTTGGACACCATTACACTTTCTCTTTTGGTCCACTCCAAGGTACCTATATTTGAACAAGTATAATTCCTCTCGTTGCTAGCCACCTTCACGGTGGTGTTTGTCTTATTAAAGGAGTTGAAGTCTGTTCAAAAAGGAAAAGAGGACAACAAAATAAAATTACATTGGCTTGTGTAATAGATCAAATGACTCTTCTTTGCCAAGGTCTCAGGTGCACAGATGTCATGGTGTTTAATCCTTTCTAGCCTTTGACTTGGTGGAGATGGGGAGCCAACAGAGGGTCCTGGACAAGTGACCATGCTGCCTTTGCCCTTGCTTCAATCCCTCAGGGTCAAAGTGACATGGCATGAAGCAGAGTCCGTGAAAGATGAAACTGGCCTGATAAAAGCATTACTTAGACCTCTTCGGAAATCAGGCAATTTCAGTCTTCTTGTTCAATATAAACCTCCTTTTATCTTATGGGAGGTAATAATTGCATTAGGACTGCATGACTTACTCCTAAAACAATGCTAACATTTAGATGGTTCTCTATGCAGACACCCGTGCTTCTCTCTATTACCTGAGGGAATATTTACCAAAAACCTTTGGCTTCTTCTACACATTCCATTCAACAACAAAAAATAATTGAGCGGTGGGGTGCCTGGGTGGCTCAGTCGGTTGGGCATCCGACTTTGGCTCAGGTCATGATCTCGCGGTTCGTGGGTTCAAGCCCCACATCGGGCTCTGTGCTGACAGCTCAGGGCCTGGAGCCTGCTTTGGATTCTGTGTCTCCCTCTCTCTGACCCTCCGTACTCACACTCTGTCTATGTCTCTGTCTCTCTCTTTCTCTAAAATAAGCATAAAAAAACACCCATTCATCTCTAAAAAAATAATAATTGAGGGGCTTTTACATGTTACGTGCTATAGAAAATGTAAAGTTGAATTATATCCCATTAAAAATAGATTTAACCCAGGCACCTGGCTGGCTCAGTCTGTAGAGCATACAAGTCTTGATTTGGGGGTTGTGAGTTTGAGCCCCATGTTGGGTGTAGAGATTACTTTTTTTAAAAAGTAAAAATATTTTTTAAAAACCATATTTAACCCTTCAGGAGTAAGATAACTATACTTAAATATGAATACCAGGACGCCTGGGTGGCTCAAGTCAGTTAAGTGTCTGACTTCAGCTCAGGTCATGATCTCACAGTTCATGAGTTCGAGCCCCATGTCGGGCTCTGAGCTGACAGCTCAGAGCCTGGAGCCTGCTTTGGGTTCTGTGTCTCCCCCTCTCTCCACCCCTCCCCTACTCGCACTCTATCTCTCTCTCTCTCAAAAATAAACACTAAAAAAATAAAAAATAAATATGAATACTGTAGTGTACCTGTACTGTATTGTACTGTTCTGTAGTCAAAAGGTTAAGTATAAAGGCTCCAATATTTTTAACATCCTTCCCCCAATCTCTGATGTTAATATTATTAAACAAGGACAATTTAGGTAAGTATATGACATAATGTAAAAATGTTTCAAAAACTGTAACTTGGGGTGCCTGGGTGGCTGAGTGCACAGCCTGCTTGGGATTCTCTCTCTCCCTCTCTCTGCTCTTTGCCTGCTTGCACACACATTTTCTCTCTCTCTCTCTCTCTAAATTAAATAAAGAAGCATTTACAAAAACCTGTAACTTATTTGCCATTTGGAATGTGAAGAATAATAAAAACAATACATTATGGTATTGTGTATTTGCTGTGTATCTTCATAACACAGTATCTTTATATCATTGCATAATTATCTACTTCTGTATTTAGCTTTTATTAGACTCTCCGTACCTAAAACTGAGGACCTAGGTCATGCTAGTTTTTGCACATCCATTACTTCACAGAGCGTCAGAAGACCAAATGAACTTACAATGACCATTGTCAGATAACACATTGGTTGTGGGGTTTTTTTTCCTTATAGCCTTGGCCGCCTTACTTCGAGACGGGGAGACTTTGGAGGAGCTCATGAAACTGTCTCCCGAAGAGCTTCTGCTTAGATGGGCCAACTTTCATTTGGAAAACTCGGGCTGGCAAAAAATCAACAACTTTAGTGCTGACATCAAGGTAACGGTGCAGGGAACCGTCACACTCTTGGGCGACGTGATGAGCAGCGAGGGAATTCTGCCAGTGTATCACCAGGCCTTGTTGGCCCTTGGCCCCGATGGTAGTTTTCAGTAAGAGACGAAACCTGGTAACGAGCACTAGCCCCAAGTCTAGCTCTGCTTCTGTGAAAAAGGGTACAAGTATTCTAGTCCTAACTTCTACGTTCTTCCTCCTGTTAAACATGGAGTATAGAAGGGGGGGCCATGACTAGCCTCTTCCTAACTGCCTTTCCCAGACCTCAGTGTATCTGTTAGTATAGCTCTAGAAGAGAGAGAAAGGGCCCCGAGATTCCCCTTCGTCTTTCATGTTTGGCTTCTCTTCTGTCATGTGCTCCCACCATTAGACACTGAGTTCCGGAGGGTAGTGATGAGCTCTTAACATATGTCTGTGTCTCCTACCTCAGCCCCTGCTCTAGGGCCCTCCTGCTAAATCCCACCTCTAACACGATACCTGGCACATAACAGACCTGCAAAATGGCGTCTGGGTGGCTCAGTCGGTTAAGGGTCCGACTGCGGCTCAGGTCGTGATCTCGCAGTTTGTGAGATCGAGCCCCGCGTCGGGCTCTGTGCTGACAGGACGGAGCCTGCTTCTGGTCCTCTGTCCCCCTCTCTTTCTGTCCCTCCCCGGCTTGTGTGCTCTCTGTCTCTGTCTCTCTGTCTCTCTCTCTCTCTCTCTCTCTCTCTCCCTCTCTCTCTCTCTCTCCCTCTCTCTCTCTCTCTCTCTCTCCCAAAAATAAATAAATAAACTTAAAAAAAAAGAAAAAGAAAATCAAGTCCTTTACCACATGTTGCTTTGGCTTCCCAGAGAGAGGGGGCCACAATTACCATAGCAAATATCACAGAGTCCTCATTAATTGCCTCGACTCTCTGCAAAATCCAGACGTTGGGCCACAGGGAACAAACTCAAGGATCTTCACCAGATGTCACTGACCCACAGGGCTATGAAAACAATAGTCTGTGGTCACATCAATGCGTTCAGCGGTGAGAGGAAGTGATGGGATATTGGCAAAGTGATTTCATCAGTGGAACTTCAGGATAGCTCCAAAATTGTAAGACCAGCTGGTTCCCCATCCCTTCTTTTAACTTACACAACATGTTTGGCCAGGTATATTTTTGCCGTATGCATTAGATGTGTTCTCAAAAACCACTTGGAAATGGGTTTTCCGTTCTGGGATGTATTTTAAATGTACAAAAGGAAATCCTGTTTAAAAGTAAATAAATAAAGCCTGCCTTGAATCTTTTTAAAAAGCAAAGCATTGTTCGGTAATGTGAAAAAGGGCTTCCAACTTATCTGTATTCAAGTTCAGTTTTCACGTGCGAAGCCCTTTTCAGGATAGTACATACAATGCTGGGCCTGCTCTTTACCTGTTCTCAAGTGCATAGGATTTGATCATGAATTGTTTATGCACCTTTAGAAAGAAATTGTGAGCAAACACATTTTTGCAACAGTAAATATCCTATTACAGGGAGGCAAATCCTATGCCCACTAATGGTAGCATCTGGGTTTGCATTTCATGAATTGGTCTGAAGTGGATTTCACTCACCTGATTCTCCCCGTTCTTGGCATCATTTATGGCATTATGCGTCAAACTCACTTGCCTTAGCTCATCTAAGACGCAGCTCTGGGTAACTCCCAGGGGTTCATATTTGGTAGGTCTGGGTTTTGATCCAGTAATCTGCATATTGGACAGCTTCCCCCCGGGGATTAAGGTGCACATAATCTACAGAGCTTACTAGGAGGAACATTCCTTTAGAGCCTGTCTGGACTGTCAAGGGTCAGTAATCCTCTATTTTACTATCATGATGTTTAACACTTCGGATTACAAAAATATTACATAGGAATTCCGAGTCCTGCTATATTGGAGGATCACCTTCCCAGCGGTGATCCGTTTCAGTCCCCTGAAGGCAATTTACTTGACAGGTGTGTTGGGGACCCTTATTAAATGTTTGGTTTTCAAGTTGTATTCTGTGGCGTGTCCACACAGCCCAAAGTCACGCAGCCCACCCCCATATGAGCAACACCGCTTTAATTATTGGAATTCCAAGCAAAAACATTCAAACAATAAATGAGTTCAGGAGCTTAAAAAGAAAAATCTTGTTTGGCTAAGTATATTCAGGTCACAAAGTGTTAAATGTGTTATTTCACCCACTCAAGTGTTACTCATTTAAGAATGGTCATTTAAGTCTACAACTAAATACATCTTTAACACAGCTAATCTCTTCTCCGTAGGTTATGGTATATATCGTGTTTGTAATGATGTAACCTGTTTATTTTCTCTTTCCCTATGCTTCCTGGATTTCTGCTCCTACTTTCTTTTCTTGCTTGTTTTGTCTACCAAGCTTATTGACTTCAGTAATTCAGTGAAGGTACAGAACTAGTTATGTGTTTACTAGTATTATGGGTAATGTTAATCAATTGTGAAGTCCTGATAAAATCTAGTTATCCATATTCAAGGCAGACGTTAGGCCAGATAGATGGACTTTTCTGGGGGAAAGATCCGTTAGATTTGAAGGCAGAGATTTCTGCCATCTGTTCTCCCAAAATCCAATGCAAATATCCTTACAAACATGGGACAAGAGGATACATTCATTCTTTGTAAATGTGATCTCACTGAAATTTTCAATTCACTTGTAGGATTCCAAAGCCTATTTCCATCTTCTCAATCAAATTGCACCAAAAGGACAAAAAGAAGGGGAACCACGGATAGATATTAACATGTCGGGTTTCAATGTAAGTATTGAAATTCTACAGTCTTACAAAATCATTGTCCGTTTCTTCTAAATAGCAAGAATTGTTATAATTGCGTGTGGTGGTGTTGACAGTTGTAAGCGTTACTTTAAAATGTATTGCTGTGGGTGTAATTCAAAGGCAGAAAGATTAGCTTTGGTTTATTTTGACAGTTTATTAGTGAGCCCCACAGTGATGGCGCTGTTGGTTTATATGGATTGCATAAAATATTCAAAGGGAGGGTGAGGAAATAAGTGTTAGAAACTAACCTTTTCCAGGCGTTTGGATTGTAATCACAGTAAGACATTTAGTGACTCCATGTTCATATATGCATCTGTAATATTCCTGTGTTGAGGGTAATGTGACTATGTTTACAAACTGCTGATCCCTGAAATCCAATATGGGGAATCATTCACGGAACATGTTCCCTGCATACGTCATTGATTTGTCCAGTGACCTTGGACACATTTCTTCCCCACACTGGATCTCACTTAGCTCATCCATAAAGTAAGGAGTTGGACTAGACTAGTCTCAAGTTTCTACGTTCGCCTGGTTTATTCTTTGCACCTATTAGATATAGGATGCACTGTACTAATTTGGGGGCACCTGGGTGGCTCGGTCAGTTAAGCGCCCGACTCTTGGTTTCAGCTCAGGTCATGATCTCACGGTTTGTGAGGTCAAGCCCCGCGTTGGGCTCCATGCTGGTCATGAAGCCTACTTAAAAAAAAAAAAAAAAAAGAAGAAGAAGGAAAGAAAATCCACATTTCTACCCTATTATGCAGTGCGATTGAGTGGATTATACTGTCTAAACCATTTACACTGCCCTTATCAGAACTGAACTTGTAACTGACTTGTGTACGTGTATTTCTGTCTGTATGTTAGATGTGAGACTCTTTGGTTCAGTCACTTGGTGTGGATGAGGGGCTGTCCTGTGCACTAGGGAGCTGTCTGGGAAGGCTAACCAGATGACCTTATGCCTGTGTAAACGGCACCAGGATACTAACTGATTCTGATTCTGATACAGCTCTTCTCCATTCAGTCTTCCCTGATTGATCTGAAAACACTCCTTTGTCTCTTCCCTCCTCAGAGTCCTTCAAGGATTCCCATTGACTGTAGTCTTTAGTCCGAAATGTTCTGCTTAGCATTTAAGGCCCTACACAGTCTTGTTCCAGGTCTCCTATCCAGCGGTGTTTCCCTGAGCCCGTGCTCACGCTTTTCCCTTGTTGTTCAGTGTCCTTCTTCATCTTTTTCAGCCTTACACCTTCTTTAGGGCCTCATTGATGACTGATTTTTTTAAATCCATTATCACATCAGGTTTGCTCGTGATCCTTTGTAATTCCTTCCTGCCACTTTCCCCTACTCCCCCTTCCCAGGCAACCGCCCATTTGCTTTCTTTCACTTTACATTAGTTTGAATATTTGCAAATTTTATATAAATGGACCCCTGTAGTATGTATTCTTTTCTTGTGTAGCTCCTTTCGCTTGGCATAATTATTTTGAGACTCATTCATGTTGTCACGTGTATCATAAATTCATTCCTTCTTAAAGGCTGAATTATATTCCAATGAATGGACATACCACAATTTGTTAACCCACGCACTTGTTGAACATTTGGATTGTTTCCAGTTTGGGGCTATTACAACTACAGCTGCTATGAACATTCATGTAGAAGTCTTTGTGTAAATATGTGCATTCATTTCTCTTTGGGAAGTACCTAGGAGTGAAATGGCTGAGTGATGGGGTATGGTTATTGGTGACGGTTAACTTTTTGAAGAAGCTGCCAATTCATTTGCCAAAGTGGTTGTACCATTTTACATTGCCTGCATTGCCACCAGCAGTGTATGAAAGTTCCAGTTCATCCACGTCCTCGCTAACACTTCAGTGTGGTTAGCCCTTTTAACTTGGCTCATTCTAACAGGTGTTAAAAGATCTGTCATTGTGGTTTTAATTTGTATTTCCCTAGTGACCTGTGATGTTGAACATTTTTTTGTGATTATTTACCATCCATGTATCATCATTGTTCAAACATTTTGTCCATTTTTAATTGCATTGTTTGTTTTCTTATTAGCAAGTTTTGAGTGTTTTTTATGTATTTTGGATACAAATCCTTTATCGGATATGTGATTTGCAAATGTTTTCTCCCAACGTTTTTCAAAGAACAGACGTTCTTAATTTTAGCCAAGTCAAATTTAGTCATTTTTCTTTTACGGATCATGCTTTTGATGTTGTATCTGAGAAATTTTAGCATAATACAAGGTCACAAGTATTTCCTCCTATGTTTTCTCCTAGAGGTTTTTAGAGTTTGGCTTTTTGCATTTAGAAATATATGTTTGGAGTTAGTTTTGAATATAGTGCGAGATAGGAACTGAAGTTATTTTTGCATATATATTTTTTTGGATTTGATTATTTTTATTTCACTATTGTATATTTGACTATTTAAGTTTTTGGTTTTCATCTATTTTAAAGCTTCCTTCTGTTCCAATATTATGTCAATGCTTCATTAAAAATGCCAGGATGATCAATGAAGAAGGGATTTTAAGATAAAGCTGGTAAATAGCATAAATCAAACAATATTAAAGTAATAACTGACAGGTTACAAGAAATAGAAAAGGCTCTGAGAGGAACTCACTATATGCTCACAGAGAATCCTGAAGAAACGTTGAATCCCACTCAATTGCCAATCTTCTGGTGGTTACTGGCTGCAGAAGGTTACAAGGGTAACACAATAAACACACATTGTTCTGGAGTCCTACACAGTCAAGGTATCGCACTGGAGGTTAAAAAACTAAGGAGCATCACCCATTAAAGACAAAGTTAAGGGGCCCCTGGGTGGCTCAGTCGGTTGAGTGGCCGACTTCGGCTCAGGTCATGATCTCGCGGTCCGTGAGTTCGAGCCCCGCGTCGGGCTCTGTGCTGACAGCTCAGAGCCTGGAGCCTGTTTCGGATTCTGTGTCTCCCTCTCTCTGACCCTCCCCCGTTCATGCTCTGTCTCTCTCTGTCTCAAAAATAAATCAACGTTAAAAAAAAATTTGAAGACAAAGTTAAAACCCTCAAATTATACATTCTGGGCAGCGTTAGTTTAAAAGTAACATTCCTCAAGCTTCCTTTAGCTTTATCTCTTCTTTTCCCACCAATTGTAAAACCTTTTTATAGGGGACACTGTTGTCCAGAAGTGCTGCATTTGCCCTGGGACAAACTGTAGTGTACAGATATAGGAACTTCTCAGAGTGTTGCTGTGTTCTTTTCCAAACATAGGTCACTAGACACAGAAAATCCCAAAGCAACTGTGCCTCCTGTAGCTCCCGGTTTTTTTACTTGTAGCATTGGGAGGCAGGAATACTGGGTGTCTGAGAAACTAATTTTGACACTGGTCTGAAATGATTGGGTAACTCACATTCTTCACCAAACCCTATGTTGATCAAGAGCTCAGCATGCATCTTTCCAGGGGGGAAAAGAAAAAGGGAAAAAAATAGAATGGGGTGGGCACCTGGGTGGCTCAGTTGGTTGAGCTTCTGACTCTTGGTTTCGGCTCAGTCATCTCAGATTTTCTGGGTTCGAGCCCCGCGTTGGGCTCTGTGCTGACAGTGCAGAGCCTGCTTGAGATTCTGTCTCCCTCTCTCTCTACCCCTCCCCGACTCACCCTAGTGCTCTCTCTCTCTCTCTCAAAATAAAAATGAACGTTAAAAAAAATAGAATGGGGAAGAAGGTAACAAGTTGGGAGTCCTAGGAATTAGTCGAAAGTAAGTATTCTTTGCAGAAATGCACAACATTGCTTCTTCCTGGGTGGAAAAGTTAAGTAAAGCAAACCGTAAACAAATAAAATAAACTAAAATAAAAATCCCTGAAGAGAAAAACTACAATTTGAAATGCACAATTTAAACCTGAAATCAAATCATTGGAGACTGCGACTCTTGATTATTATTTTTAAATTATTTTCTCATAATTATTTTCTCTTTTTCAGTCTTACACCTCCGTTAGGGCCCAACTGAAAAATCTGAGCAGTTTTCGCTCTTTTCTTGATGAGTTTTAGCAGGAGATGTAATCCCAATGGAATTAAATGTATTATCCTTAGATAAATCATCTGGTGCCACCTAGGGTATTTTTAAGGTACTGCAATCAAATACAGCCAACTTTCTGTTGCATTCCACAAACAATTTTATAATAAATACCATGTGTTGGCTAAGAGAAAGTAGAATTGTATATCCAGCCTATCATTGTAGGGAAACGTTTCTATATTTTTAGTATTTTTAGCCTTTTACAATATGTCTTCTTACTTTACTTCAACAGGAAACAGATGATTTGAAGAGAGCAGAGAGTATGCTTCAACAAGCAGACAAGTTAGGTTGCAGACAGTTTGTTACCCCTGCTGATGTTGTCAGTGGAAACCCCAAACTGAACTTGGCCTTTGTGGCTAACCTGTTCAATAAATACCCAGCACTAACGAAGCCAGAGAACCAGGATATTGACTGGACTCTATTGGAAGGTAACTGAAGGTTTCTCACATTCTAATGTGCAGGACTGCAGAGTGGAAATATGTTACGTAGGCCACGATGATTTCAGGATCTTGACTTAATACGTTTCCTTATCCACTTTCCCTTAGCAAATATCTGCTGGAAGTAGACCCAAAGGCTGAGTAAAAAGTGGCAGCTGATAGAAAAGGATGATACAAGGAAACTTGTAAAGGAGTCATGGATCACTTAGCTTAAGGCCACTTAGTAAACCAAACCAGTGCTTTATTTTAATATTTTAGAATTGGATCTCTTTTTAAACCTCTCCCCCCGCAAATGTACATATGCATTAAATTTGACCTATACACTTACAGTATTATTTCATTCATCAATGGTTGGACTAACCAGAACTAGCCCCGATTCCTTTTCTACTCCCCTACTCAAAAAATACTAGGGGCGCCCGGCGGGCTCAGTCAGTTGAGCGTGCTAGTCTCAGTCTCGGCATTTTGAATTTGATCCCCACGTAGGGTATAGAGATTACTTAAAAATAAAATCTTTAAGGGGCGCCTGGGTGGTTCAGGCAGTTGAGCCCGACTCTTGATTTCAGCTCAGGTCGTGATCCCAGGGTTGTGGGGTCAAGCCCTGCGTCACGCTCCGTGCTGAGCGTGGAACCTGCTTGAGATTCTCTTTCTCTCTCCTCTGCCCTTCTTCCCTGCTCACATGCTGTCTCTCTAAAAAAAATAATAATGGGGTGCCTGGGTGGCTCGGTCGGTTGAGCATCTGACTTCGGGTCAGGTCATGATCTCGCAGTCTGTGAGTTCAAGCCCTGCGTTGGGCTCTGTGCTGACAGCTCAGAGCCCGGACCCTGCTTCGGATTCCGTGTCTCCCTCTCTTTATGCTTTTCCAGTTTCAAGTAACTTATTGGTGTAGTATTATAGGCATGTAAAATGAGTACTCGTGTGTAGCTTAGAATGTATAAATGTGTAGAAAGAAGAAGTAAATTCATGAGTATAGAGGGTTCATTTAACCACAAAAAATTTTTTAATGTAAAACTGATCACATCAGTTACTTCTGGGAGATATTGGGGAAGGATTACAAGGGACAGAAGATTATTAAAACTTCATAAACCTCTAAATTGCTTAACTGATTATAAATTTGCATTCTTTAACTTTAAAATAAAATGAATAGATTTTTAAAAACAGGCACGTATCTGGGGGCACCTGGGTAGCTCAGTTGGTTAAGTGTCCGACTCTCGATCTTGGCTCAGGTCATGATCTCATGGTTTGTGAGACTGAGCCCCACATTGAAGTTTTGCACTGGCAGCATGGAGCCTGCTTAGGATTCTCTCTCTCTCTCTTTCTCTCTCTCTCTCAATATAAAGAAATGAACTTTAAAAAAATAAAAACAATAAAAAGCATGTATCTAGAGAGAACGTGTAGAGAATGTTTGGAGATTCATATTGGAGAAAACCTCTAGATCTGTACAGAGGAAATGAAATAATCTTACATATGCTTTCATATTATATGCACATATACAAGGTGTTGCATTAATATATAAACTTTGTGAATATTCTTAATAGGAGAAACTCGTGAAGAAAGAACCTTCCGTAACTGGATGAACTCTCTTGGTGTTAATCCCCATGTAAACCATCTCTATGCGTAAGCTTTTCTACTTTTCTTATAAACAATTAGGAACGTCATGAGTGGATGCCACAGAAATAATTACAGCTCTAAACATTTTCTAAATGTTAGTTTACAGGGTGCCTGGTGGAGTGTCTGACTCCTAATTCAGCTCAAGATCGAACCCCGTGTTGGGCTCCACACTGAGCGTAGAGGCTGCTTAAGATTCTGTCTCTCCCCTGCCTCCCTCTGCCCCTTTCCCCATTTGCACACACTCTCTCCCTCTCTCTCAAAAAAAGTTAGTTTACAGTGGTCATTTATAGTGGAAAATGCTTAGTGGTGACATCCATCATTATTTTCCAGATATGCAGAAGCCCAGATTATTTCTCTATGTGATCATTAAGTGAAAGAATGGAAGGATGTCTTTCTAACACCCTAGGGAACAGATAGTTAATATTTTGAAACAGAGACCAAGAAATGCCTTAGGTAGACCATCCATGATGTCTTGAGGCCTTCGTGTTCACTGTCCTCTCAGCATGGAATGTTCTTTTCTGCCTGTAATGCCTTACTCCCTTAGTATATTCAAACCACGAATTCAGACCTGGCCCAGCACCTAACGCTCCTTAACCCTAACCCTAATTCTTTTTTATCTCCATAGCAGTTATATACACCCCCAAATCAAATGACCTGTTTATCCATATACTTGTTTATTGTCTCTCTCTGTAACTCTAAAGTAAGGCCAGGGAATTTTTGTCCTATTGCCCAGCTTCTAGAATAGTCCCTTGCAAAAAGTAAGCTCTCAATAAATATTTCAAGTGAGCAAGATGATGTTACCTTTGTTTTGGGGACAGACTGATAGAAAATAGGAGCCTGGGGTATTATCTGTGGTTTTCTAGGTTTTATTTACTTTTTTAATTCAAATCCCATTTAGTTAATATAGTTGTGATAACGATTTCAGGAGTAGAATTTAGTGGTTCATCACTTACATACAACACCCAGCGCTCATCCCAACAAGTGCCCTCCTTAATGCCCATCACCCATTTTCCCCTCTCTCCCACTCCCCCATCAACCCTCAGTTTGTTCTCTGTATTTCAGAGTCTCTTATGGTTTGCATCCCTCTCTGTTTTTATCTTATTTTTCCTTCCCTTCCCCTATGATCATCTGTTTTGTTTCTTCAATTCCACATAGGAGTGAAATCATATGACATTTGTCTTTCTCTGCCTGACTTATTTCGCTTAGCATAATACACTTTAGTTCCATCCCTGTTGATGCAAATGGCAAGATTTCATTCTTTTTGATGGCTGAGTAATATTCCATTGTGTATATATGCCACAGCTTCTTCAGCTATTCTTCCATCGTTGGTCAGGTTTTCTATGTTTTAGTCACCACTGTACTGTTACTCCTTTTCATGAAACCAAGTCCGGCTGTCTGAAAACACTGATTGAATTCTTTTTAAATCTTTAGTGACCTACAAGACGCCTTGGTAATCTTACAGTTGTACGAACGAATTAAAGTTCCTGTTGACTGGAGTAAGGTCAATAAACCTCCATACCCAAAACTCGGAGCCAACATGAAAAAGGTAGATCATTCAGTCGCCACACAGATTTGTTACGGGCTGTTGTTATTCTCCGTGTGTTTCTTTCGTTTAGAACACTCTTGAGTCTGAGCTTCTTGAGAACAGGAACTGTGTCTTGACTTCTTTTGATGTGTGGAGCACCCCACGTCACAAACACGTACTCACATATGTGCGCGGAGTAAACAGATGAGAAATCTTTAACCGTTTACCTTCTGTGCGTTTACAGCTGGAAAACTGCAACTATGCCGTTGAACTGGGGAAGCATCCTGCCAAATTCTCCCTGGTCGGTATCGGAGGGCAGGACCTGAATGATGGAAACCAAACTCTGACTTTAGCTTTGGTCTGGCAGCTGATGAGAAGGTGCGGTACGCAGTTTGAGCTGTTCACGCTTCGCTGCAATAATGGTCTGTGATCTACTTCTTGTTACTTTCAGGCAGACGTGTCAGTGACTATGTCTTTGAATGTTTGTATTTAGACTCTTAAGTGGGCTTAAGTAACGAATACGTGCTGGGTGTTCAGTGGGAGATGCCTCCTTGAAAGCCAGGCAGCAGAACTGTGAATATTTCCTGGTTTTATTTTTTTTAAGTTTTTTACATTTATTTTGAGAGAGAGGAGCATGAGTCGGGGAGGGGCAGAGAGAGAGAATCCCACACAGGCTGTCAGCACATAGATCTGACGTGGGGCTCGATCTCACGAACCATGAGATCATGACCTGAGCTGAAATCAAGATGCTTAACCAACTGAGCCACCCAGGCACCCCTGTTCACCTGTTTTACTAGGAAGCCTGGCATGCAGACTTGAGCTTCATTTAGTGTCAGTGAATTAAAAAAAAAAAAAAAAAAAAAGCAAAAATTATGAACAGTCCCTGGATCCATTTGAATTTTTTTTTCATATAATATGAACTTCCTTCCATGAAATCTTTAGTCTTTCAAACCTAAGGGATAAAAGAAATAGAAGACAAAGCACCTTTCTATTGTTTGCATATTTTTCCCTAAAATAGATTGGGACCTAGGGCGCCTGGGTGGCTTGGTCAGTTAAGCATCGGACTCTTTTCTTTTTTAAGTGTTATTTATTTTGAGAGAGAGAGAGAGAGAGAGTGCAAGTGGGGAAAGCACAGAGAACGAAGGAGAGAGGGAATCCCAAGGGGGCTCCACACCATTGGCACAGAGCCTGATACAGGGCTCAAACCTACGAACCATGAGATCATGACCCGAGTCAAACAGCTGAGCCACCCAGGCGCCCCAAGCATCTGACTCTTGATTTCGGCTCGGGTCATGATCTCAAGGTTTGTGAGTTCAAGCCCCACGTCCGGCTCTGTGCTGACGGTGTGGCGCCTGCTTGGGATTCTCTCTCTCTCTCTCTCTCTCTCTCTCTCTCTCTCTCAAAAAAAATAATTTTTTTTAAGTAGATTAGGACCTTTTCTTCCACCTCTTTTATTTTTGTTTTCCTTATTATTAGTTTATGTTACAGTTCTAAGTTACATAGGCTCCCCCCCCCCCAAATTTCATGTTTTTCTTTTCAAATTTTTATTTAAATTCTAGTGCGTTAACATACAGTGCAATATTGGCGTCAGCAGTAGAATTTGGTGATTCATCACTTACAACAACACTGCTTCTTCTTTTAGATATACCCTCAATGTTCTGGAAGACCTTGGAGACGGGCAGAAAGCTAATGACGACATCATCGTAAGCTGGGTGAACAGAACATTGAGTGAGGCTGGAAAATCAACTTCCATTCAGAGTTTTAAGGTAAGAGTTCCACATTTGACTCTTAGACGTTATGTTTGCCGGAAAGTGTCAGTAATTTGGAAGGGCAGCCGTTGGGTTTCTTCGTCAGTGCAAGACTCTCTTAATTCACTGGGCTTTGTAATCTATAAGTAATCTATAAGTAATCACGTGTTAATTTGTGCATACTGAAACTCTCAGGTTCATTGTCCTTTTTACACTAGGACAAGACGATCAGCTCCAGCTTGGCGGTTGTGGATTTAATTGATGCCATCCAGCCGGGCTGCATAAACTACGACCTTGTTAAGAGTGGCAATCTGACAGAAGATGACAAGCATAATAATGCCAAGTAAGAGATACCAATGATAGTAGTGATTAATATCCTGGCAAGAGCACAGGCTTTGGAGCCGGGCACGTCCGCATTCTTGCTCAGATTTGCCGCTGAACAATGGCGTTATCTGAGGGGCGCCCAGGTGGGTGGCTCAGTCAGTGAAGCGTCCGACCCTTTGGTTTCAGCTCAGGTCATGATCTCATGTTTCGTGAGTTCGGGCCCTGCATTGGGCTCTGCGTTGGCCGTGTGGAGCCTGCTTGGGATTCTCTCTTTCCTCTCTCCTGCCCTTCCCCTGCTTGTTCTCTCTCTGTCTCTCTCAAAGTAAATGAAAATAAACTTTAAAGGGGCGCCTGGGTGGCGCTTTCAGTTCAGGGTCCCTCCGACTCTTGATATCGGCTCAGGCCATGATGTCACAGTTTGTGAGTTCAAGCCCCACATCGGGCTCTGCACTGATGGCGTGGAGCCTACTTGGGATTCTGTCTCTCCTTCTCTCTGCCCCTCCCCTGCTTGTGATCTCTCTCTCTCTCTCTTTCTCTCTCTGTCTCTCAAAATAAATAAACTTAAAAAAAATAGAGGTGCCTGAGTGGCTCAGTTGGTTGAGTGCCCAAATTTGGCTCAGGTCATGATCTCACAGCTCTGAGTTTGAGCCCTGCGTCGGCCTCTGTGCTGACAGCACAGAGTCTGGAGCCTACTTCGAGTTCTGTGTTTCCCTCTCTCTCTGCCCCTCCCCTGCTCATGCTCACTCACTCTCTCTGTCTCTCTCTCAAAAACAAACATTAAAAAAGAATTTTTTTAATAATCTTAAAAAAAAGAAGAATGGTGTCACCTGAGGATACCTCTTTGAGCCTCAGACTCATCAGTAGATTGGGAACAAATAATACTTAGAGATTTTGAAATGAATAAAATATATATGAGCCTAGCATTGTGCCTGACATAGTAGGTGCTCAATCAGTTGTTGCTTTGGGGAATTACCGAAATAATATACTTTGGGTTTTAACGTGACTCAGCTACAGACTTACAAGAGGAAAATGAGCTAAGAACATTCATGCCGGGGCGCCTGGGTGGCTCAGTTGGTTAAGCGTCCGACTTCGGCTCAGGTCATGATCTCGCGGTCCGTGAGTTCAAGCCCCGCGTCGGGCTCTGTGCTGACAGCTCGGAGCCTGGGGCCTGTTTCGGATTCTGTGTCTCCCTCTCTCTCCCCCATTCGTGCTCTGTCTCTCTCTGTCTCAAAAATAAATAAACGTTAAAAAAAAAAAAAAAGAACATTCATGCCATAGATAAGAGTAGATAGAAATATTCTTTTTTGAAGCACATTATTTACTGATGTCTTTTTTAGTGGGCATAAAGCACCTTTTCTACATATGTTGAGTTTATTATCTTGGTCCCTAAATGAGCAGGATGCTTAACCCTCCACTGAAACTACCTATGCCTTGAAAATTTTCTGCAAGCCAACGATATTGACAAGGGCTTTTCCACCTGTCCCTTCCCTTCTCCACCAAAGACCTAGACTGTGACTTGCTTTTACAGGTGACCCATGAAAGCTTGACTAGCATACACTGAAAATGAGCCCACCAAAAAACTTTCCTTTTTCAGTGACTTGGTCCTCTTCAAAGATTTGTGTCACAAAACACCTAGAAATGTCTCATGGATTAATTGAAGTGTGCTCTTGCAAATTTCCTCCACTGGACACATCAGTTCTTTCTTCCCATACTTTGTGTACCTTTTCCGTTCCTTATTCTGACCACTCCGTTCGTGTACCGTGTAGACTCCCCGCCCTTGACTTTTTGGAAGTATTCATTGTATCCACCAAAGCAGCTTGGATTTGACATGTGACACAGATTTCCACCCCCTTTCTCTAAGATCACATGAGAGTGTCTGTTATCCTATTACGTGTTCAATGAAACTGTCAACATTGATTATATAGCCAGTCTGGATAATTATATATATTTTTATATATAATATATATTTTATATATACATATTTTTTCATTGTCATGTCATGTCAGTGCTCCAAAATTAATTCTCATTGCATATTGGAGAAATGGAGTGGATAAAACCTGTCCCAAATAGTAGAGCTTAAAAATCTGGTGTCACTTAAGAGTGACATCAAAAAAACCAAAACAAAACAAAACAAAACCAGGGGCGTCTGGGTGGTTCAGTTGATTAAGCGTCTGAAAAAAAAACTGTGACGCACACCATAAACTAAATACTAAGTTTTGAAAAATTTTTGCATGAAAAAGAAGAGACAAGGGCTGAACTTATAATAATAGATTCTGAAAAATAAGTATTTAAAGACAAACATCCTAATGAAAAATAGGATGTGTGGATAGATCAGACTCCTTATAGAAAAGGAAATAAGCTATAAATACATAAATCGATGTTTCACCTGGCTGGTGTTTATAGGTATGCCTTTAAAAAGTGGCACTGAGGGGCACCTGGGTGGCTCAGTCGGTTAAGCGTCCATCTCTCGATTTGGGCTCAGGTCATGATCTTGCAGTTCGTGAGATCGAGCCCCACATCAGGCTCTGGCTGACAGTGCAGAGCCTGCTTAGAATTCTGTCTCCCTCTCTCTCTGCCCCTCTCCCACACATGCATGCACTCTCTCTTTCTCTCTCTCTCAAAATAAATAGAAATAAACTTTAAAACAAAACAGAGAACAAAAAAAGCAAAATGTTCCCATCCGAACTCCCACACTATGAAAGTTTTGCATCCCAGCCAAATGATAAGAGGAAACCGACGTCTCCTCTCCTGTCCTTCGCTAACAAGAAGTTCATCTGAATTTCTGTTTCCTCCAAAAACAGGTACGCGGTGTCCATGGCTAGAAGAATTGGGGCCCGGGTGTATGCTCTCCCCGAAGACCTTGTGGAAGTAAAGCCCAAGATGGTCATGACCGTGTTTGCATGCTTGATGGGCAGGGGAATGAAGAGAGTGTAAAATAACCAATTTGAATACAAACAGCCTTGCTCCCAGGTGCATGGTTACCAGGTCAGCTATTTCCAGGTGATGTGCTCATGGCTTAAGGAACTGTTGGTCATCCTGAGAGCCCAAAGGGGAAAGAGGTTGAATGAAAACGACTCCCCTTTCCCATCGCCGAGGTTGGATTTGTCAGGCACCCCTGAAATGTGCTCACGGCCAACTCATTTACTCTCTCCTCCTAGATTGCTGCCCTGGATACTTCCCATTGCTGTATGTTATGTCTGTGTATCTTTTTCCCTCCTAGAACATCCACATCTTGAGACGTGCTTAGTTGATTGGATATGAATATTCTTAGACCATAATTTTGCTTTCCATCCAGTATGCTCGTTCTCATTCGAGACCTGTGGTCGGAGGGTATTTGGATAGGAGTACCTTTTGCTTTCTCTTCGTAGTACTGAAAATTGGCAGAAGTAACTGGCTGTGCAGAATGTAATAGAAGCTTTTCGTATTCTTTTATTCTGAAAATCAGTATCTTTTTACAGTATTCTTTCTACATGATCTTTTTTGTACATTTAAGAATATTTTGATTACATTAAATAAGACTGCTGATTTTGCTACTTTTTTTAAGGGGTCTTCAAGTAAGTAAAAACCATACATTATAGGTAGAGGAACAAAACGGACCTTCCAATTTGCATACCCTGGCCTCTCACACCCAAGCTGTAAACAATTGACGCATCTTATCTTAAAACACTTGGTTCAGTATATGCTTCTTTGTGTTACAACCTGTATCCTCAGACTCTCTCTTTGGATTTAAAAATGTTGTTGAATGACACGTTTGAGGAGAGAGTGTGCTCGGACCGTACACAGGATATGCTAAGTGTACCATCAATTTTCCAGTTTTACACCTAAGACAAGGAGATGTGGTCACTAAAGAATAAAAATATGTATGTAGGACTTAATGTACTCTTGCTTTGTCCAGCTATTTGCTATAGTTTTCAAGATCATAATGTTACTCTAACTCTGAAAAGTGATGTAATCTGGTAGCAATGTATTAGTTCAAATAAAGGCATTTACATAATAATTAGTCTCTTCATGTTTCTGCCCCTTAGTTTGCCAGTAGCGCTTGCCAGATTTCCCCCCACCCCCACCCCAACATTCTCTTTTTCTGGCACACTATATAAAACGATGTTTGTGGGGGCGCCTGCGTGGCTCACTTGGTTATGCGTCCGACTTCGGCTCAGGTCATGACCTTGCGGTTCGTGGGTTCGAGCCCCGCGTTGGGCTCTGTGCTGACAGCTCGGAGCCTGGAGCCTGCTTCAGATTCCGTGTCTCCCTCTCTTTCCACCCCTCCCCCACTCACACTGTGTCTCTCTTGCTCTCTCAAAAATAAACATTAGATTTTTTTTTTTTTTTTTTTTAAACGGCTTTAAGGAATAACTACAAGACAAGTTTACTGCAAACATACCGGAGTAACTGATAAGGACAATCACATCTTACGACCTGTCTTCTAAAGAAAAAGCTCCATTAGAAAAATGGGCAGGGGCATCTGGCTGGCTCAGTTGGTGGAACATGCAAGTCTTGATCTCAGGGGGCTGTGAGTTTGAGCCCCATGTTGGGTGTCGAGATTATTTAAAAATAAAATCTTTAGGGGCTCCTGGGTGGCTCAGTTAAGCATCTGACTTCAGCTCAGGTCATGATCGCACAGTTCATGAGTTCGAGCCCCGAGTCGGGATCTGTGCTGACCGCTCAGAACCCGGAGCCTGCTTCAAGTTCTGTGTCTCCCTCTCTCTGCTCCCCCGCCCACACCCAACTCACACTCAGTCTCTCTCTCAAAAATAAATATTAAAAATAATCTTTTTAAAAAAAAAATGGGCAAAGGAGTCCGATATTCAAAAAATTATAACCAATGAACATATAAAGGGAATGCTGGTTCTCACAAGTAATGAGGATTATGCAATTGAAACGAACCAAGAATTACTTTTTTTTTTTTTTGTAGACGTCTTTTAAGAGCAGTTTTAGGTTGGAAGCAAAATGGAAAGGTACAGAGAGTTCTGTACCACCTCCCCCCACACATGCATAGCCTCTCCAACTATCAACACCCCTCCCTGGAGCAGTATATTTGTTACAATTGATGGACCTACACTGACACATCACAATCACCCAAAGATCATAGTTGACGTTAGGGTTCACCCTTGCTGTTGTACATTCTGTGGGTTGTTTTTTTTTTAATTTTTTTTTTTTAACGTTGATTTATTTTTGAGACAGAGAGAGACAGAGCATGAACGGGGGAGGGTCAGAGAGAGGGAGACACAGAATCGGAAACAGGCTCCAGGCTCTGAGCTGTCAGCACAGAGCCCGACGCGGGGCTCGAACTCACGGACCGCGAGATCGTGACCCGAGCCGAAGTCGGACGCTTAACCGACCGAGCCACCCAGGCGCCCCCATTCTGTGGGTTTTGACGAATGTATAATGACGTGCCCACCATTACAGCATCATACAGAATAGTTTCAATGCCCGAAAATTCCTGTGTGCTCTGCCCATTCATCCCTCCCCATCTGCTAAGCCCTGGAAACCACTGATCTTAGTGTGTCCCTAGTTTTGCCATTTGCAGATATCCTATAGTTAGAATCATACGGTACTCAGCCTTTTCAGATTGGCTTTTTCACTTAGTGAAACATTTGAGAGAACTGCCTTTTTAACAAACTGCCTTTCATTGATTAAAAAAAAAAAAGTGAGGGGGCGCCTGGGTGGCGCAGTCGGTTAAGCGTCCGACTTCAGCCAGGTCACGATCTCGCGGTCCGTGAGTTCGAGCCCCGCGTCGGGCTCTGGGCCGATGGCTCGGAGCCTGGAGCCTGTTTCCGATTCTGTGTCTCCCTCTCTCTGACCCTCCCCCGTTCATGCTCTGTCTCTCTCTGTCCCAAAAATAAATTAAAAACGTTGAAAAAAAAATTAAAAAAAAAAAAAAGTGATTGGGGCGCCTGGGTGGCTCAGCCGGTTGAGCATCCAACTTCGGCTCAGGTCATGATCTCACAGCTTGCGGGTTCGAGCCCCGCGTCGGGCTCTGTGCTGACAGCTCGGAGCCTGGAGCCTGTTTCAGATTCTGTGTCTCCCTCTCTCTGCCCCTAACCCACTCGCATTCCGTCTCTGTCTCTCTCAAAAACAAACATTAAAAAAACAATGATAAGTGATCTGTTGGTGGAGGTATGCAAATACAGGCTTTCTCTAACGCCCAGATGGAAGAATGATCAGTTTATGGCTGGTTGAAGGCAATTTGGTAACTACAGCCAAACTGAAAACGGTCGTATTTTTCCACTCGGCAGCCAGCAAATATAGCAATGTGCTACGATACATCTTGTAATGAAACAAGTCCAGCTATGTAATGCAATACTTTTGTAGTCATTAAAAACACTGCTGTGGGGGGTGCCTGGGTGGCTCAGTCGGTTGAGCATCTGACTCGATTTCGGTTCAGGTCATGCTCTCACAGTTTGTGAGATCAAACCCTGCATCAGGCTCTGGCTGACAGTGTAGAGCCTGCTTGGGATTCTCTGTCTCCCTCTCTCCACCCCTCCCCTGCTCGCACACATGCACACACACACTCTCAAATAAACTTTAAAAAATAAAAATAAAAAGTAAATTTAAAAACTGCTATGACTATGTAAGGAAAGATGTCTCATTCTACCCCACTTTTAAAAATTAATGGTAGTATTGGGGCGCCTGGGTGGCGCAGTCGGTTAAGCGTCCGACTTCAGCCAGGTCACGATCTCGCGGTCCGTGAGTTCGAGCCCCGCGTCGGGCTCTGGGCTGATGGCTCGGAGCCTGGAGCCTGTTTCCGATTCTGTGTCTCCCTCTCTCTCTGCCCCTCCCCCGTTCATGCTCTGTCTCTCTCTGTCCCAAAAATAAAAAAAAAAATAAAAAATAAACAGTTGAAAAAAATTAATGGTAGTATGTACAAATATACTTCCACTTGGGGAGGTGGAGTGGAACATCAAGGATTTTTTACTTGTTTTGGAAACCATTGCATCGTTTTGAAGTTTTTATTTCAATTCCAGTTAGTTAACATACAGTGTAAAATTAGTAAAATTAGTTGGATCACGATAGAGTGATTCAAGACTTCCATGCAACACCCCGTGCTCATCACAAGTGCCCTCCTTCATCCCCATCACCCATTTAAAAAAATTCTTTAAGGTTTTATTTAGGTAACCTCCACACCCAACAGGAAATTAAACAACATAGAGAGCTGCATGAAGCCCATTCTTTTTCTTGAGTGCTATGGTTGCTTATCTGGGACACAAACACTCATCATAACGTCAAATGGAACAAGGGAAGTTTGTATCAGGCAGGGGCACGAAGTCAGAAAGTATAGATTTTTACAGTGGTAGGGACGCCTGGGTGCCTCGGTCGGTTAAGGATTTCCAACAGCATGGAACCAGCTTGGGTTTCTCTCCCTCCCTCTCTCTCTGTCCCTCCCCTGCTTGTACGCTCTCTCTCAAAATATAATGTTTACAGTGGCAGACAGAATGCGTAGGGGTTAGAGGTGGTGGCGATCAGTAAAATCCCCAATGCGACGTGATGCTTTGGCCCTTCATTTCTTCCAAGTTTGACGGGCGATAAAAAGGGCCAGGTAGGTAGGTTTTTAATCCTGCAGGTTCCTTTTTGAGGTCCAGATTTGACCCATCCTTGTTTCCTGGTTTCAAAATCCTATTTCAAAACTGCGGCATTCAGATTTCACAGAAGGGGCTCCTCCTAAGGCTGGACAGCTTAGACACATACGTAAGACAGCCTTCTCACAGTCCAAAATCACCAATGCAAAATGGAAATAGCCCCTGACGTATGGGAACTGGCCTGGCACTCACAGCTATGCCTTGTTCTCCTGTGAGCATAAACGCATTCGTAGAACACCAGCATCCTCTGTGTTGGTGATGAAGGCAGACAAAATAGAACGCTATCCAACTCTCAGAAATGAACAAACATCTCCCTCTCCTGGCTGATAGGAGATATTGCTGCTGCTTTTTCTTCATTCCCAGGACAGCTTGAGCCTGGGTATAATCTAGTATGGTTTTGCAATGTTGATTGTAAATATTTCTTGTCTTTAGTCACTTACGACTTAAACTGTGTCTCTAGCAACTTTTTTTAATAATTTTTAAAAAGTTTATTTATTATTGAGAGAGAGAGAGAGAGAGAGAGCACAAATTGGGAAAAGGCAGAGAGAATCCAAAGCAGGCTCCAGGCTCTGAGCTCTCAGCACAGAGCCCGACGTGGGGCTTGAACCCACAGACTGTAAGATCATGACCTGAGCCAAAGTCAGACACTTAACCGACTGAGCCACCCAGGCGCCCCTCTAACAACTATTCTTGATTTCACCTTTCCCAAATGCAGGCTTCAAATTCAGACTACATAATAAAATTATTAAGAGGTCTTTTATGCTTCAAATATCTTTGGGTTTCCTGAAATGGCCATTAGAGAATACAAAGATTGCTCCTGTAAAAGAAAGGACAATTCTGGAGCACCTGGGTGGCCAGTCAGTTGAGCAGCTGACTCTTGATTTTGGCTGAGGTCCAGATCCTAGGGTCATGGGATCGAGCCCTGCAGCAGGCTCCACACTGACCGTGCAGCCTGCTTAAGATTGTCTCTCCCTCTGCCCCCTCCCTTGCTTGCGTGCTTGCTTTCTCTCAAATTAAGAAAGAAAATTTTTTTTAATGTTTATTTATTCTTGAGAGAGAGAGAGAGAAAGAGAGTGCAAGCAAGGGAGGGGCAGAGGGAGAGGGAGACACAGAATCCGAAGCAGGCTTCAGGCTCCGAGCTGTCAGCACAGAGCCCGACGCGGGGCTCGAACTCACAAACCGTGAGATCATGACCTGAGCTGAAATCAAGAGTAGGATGCTTAATGGACTGAGCCACCCAGGTGCCCCTTAGGAGATTATCTATGCCCTAGACAGACCTTCTAAAGACTCTCCGATGACGATGCTTTAGTTGTAGTTGTTAACGGTTCGAACACAAAAAAAGGAAAGCTAAAAATTGCTGAACAGGATAGGCTATCGCAGTCTTAAATTTCTCCTTAAAATATAAGCTTCTCATGGAAATTAAATTGGTTCAGATGGCTCAATGAATTGCCCTTGCTCAGACTTACCATCTAACAAAATATAAAAAGAGGATACTTTACATGGATAGTAAAAGTATGTGATTTTAGGTTAGTCCACGATGTCAACATGGCTTAGAAACAAAGAGATTTCCTGACCTCTCCAGGAACCCCTATAAAATAAATGCTGAGTTAAAAGACCTTGAGATGTTGGGGTGCCTGCCTCAGTCGGTTGGGCAGCCAACTTCGGCTCAGGTCATGATCTCACGATTCATGAGTTTGAGCCCCACATCAGGCTCTGCACTGTCAGCACGGAGCCTCCTTGGGATCCTCTCTCTCTCTCTCTCCTAAAAATAAACTTTTTAAGTATCTTGTTACTTGGTATTGGTCAACAACGGGCATTATCAGTAAAACCCCAAGACATTGATATTTGAGTTTTTGTAAATATATAAAACTTTTAATACATATGCCTCACTTCCTCCCACTCCTCTGGAATCCATTCGATCAGAACACCTTCAACAGAAGGTTCTTAGGAATCCTCCAGAAGCTGCTGACAGCAGAAGTGGATGACTTACGCCCGACGACAAAACAAGCCGTTGACATCAGAAGTGGAGAGGTTCCAGCCAAGGTGACATAATGAGATTAATTTTCTGACTTTTCTTTATGCCCTCTAGCACGTTAATGTGACCTCCTTTATTTTCATCGTATTGTTTTGAACCCCCCAGTGGTCTTCCTCTGGCACCTGAGGGAAAACAAAATTCTCTTATACGTTTTCTTCCCAGGTCGTAGCAACTGCTCTGAATTTAACTAATGGCTGGATCTAACATCCTCCAGCAGACCCCGCTGACCGTGATTTAATACCAATTCCTTTCAACATCGCAGAAGGTAGATTCCCTTTTATAGGCCCCTTCTGGTATGTAATAAACTTCCCTCCTATCATTAGTCCTGACCTTCAGCCTTATGAAAATAGACCTTGACCTCACATTATCAGAATGCTTCTGCTAAGGCTATATGATAATACTATCAGCAAAACCAAGCCAATCGGGAGTAGACCGTACTATTGACACTCTCCTGACCACGAAAGTCAGTAAATTACTTCCAGGAAAACACATCCTTCCCTGCTTTGCTGAATTTTTTCTAGCTTCACTCAAGAAATCTACCACCAGGGGGTGCCTGGGTCAGTCGGTTGAGCATCTTGACTTCAGCTCAGGTCAAGATCTCAAGGCTCAGGAGTTCGAGCCCCCCATGGGGCTCTCTGCTGTCAGCACAGAGCACGCTTTGGGTCCTCTGTTTCCTTCTCTGTCTGCTCCCCACCCCCCTGATCATGCTCTCTGTCTCTTAAAAATAAAATAAACATCGGGGCGCCTGGGTGGCTTCGTCAGTTATGAGTCCGACTTTGGCTCAGGTCATGATCTCACGGTTGGTGAGTTCAAGCCCCGCGGCGGGCTCTGTGCTGACAGCTCGGAGCCCGGAGCCCGCTTCAGATTCTGTGTCTCCCTCTCCCTCTGCCCCTCCCTTGCTCACACTCTGTCTCTCTCTCTCTGTCAAAAATAATAAACATTACATGGGGCGCCTGGGTGGCGCAGTCGGTTAAGCGTCCGACTTCAGCCAGGTCACGATCTCGCGGTCCGTGAGTTCGAGCCCCGCGTCAGGCTCTGGGCTGATGGCTCAGAGCCTGGAGCCTGTTTCCGATTCTGTGTCTCCCTCTCTCTCTGCCCCTCCCCCGTTCATGCTCTGTCTCTCTCTGTCCCAAAAATAAATAAAAAACGTTGAAAAAAAAAAATTTAAAAAAAAAAAAAAAAAAAAAAATAATAAACATTACAAAAAAAATTTTTTAATAAAATAACCATTAAAAAAAATTACCACTAAGGACAGGAAACTGGCTTACTTGTTGTGATAAATGATACTTATATTCCCAATACAGTTTACCCCCAACTGGGGTACTACATTTTATACGGATAGGCTTATACTGCTCAGCCATACACTAATTTATCCTGTGTATTCAGGATAATTGTGATATTAGATACTTTGCAGACTTTCATATAATTGTGGATTTTTAGATATTAAAATGTACCATCCCTCCAGGGGAACATGGTCCTCTGGAAAAAATACTACCAGAAACTTCCAAGCACACAAGCTTATTTTAAAAAAAAACAAGAACAAAAACAAGACAAAACAGGGGCACCTGGGTGGCTCAGCCAGTTGAGCATCTGACTTCGGCCCAGGTCGTGATCTCACAGTGCGTGGGTCCCAGCCCCGTGTCAGGCTCTGTGCTGACAGCTCGGAGCCTGGAGCCTGTTTTGGATTCTGTGTCTCCCACTCTCTCTCTCTCTGCACCTCCCCCGCTCGCGCTCGGTCTCTGTCTCAAAAATAGATAAGCATTAAAAATCAATAAATAAAATAAAATAACAACAACAACAACAAACTCCCAGAAGGCATACCTGACTCTGGTTTTAGGCATACCATATAAGTTGCAATCCCCCCGTTAGGGCAAACGTGGCCCCAAACTTGCCTCAGCCCTGACAAAAATCCTAAGTAACACAACTTCAACTCTGAAAGACAAATTAGCCTAATCGCATTAGCTAGGATTGTTATGGGCAATCACGTGGTCCTCAATGACCTCTTACCTGGTCAAGGGGAAATTGATGCTGTAGCAAACACTGCTTGCTGATAAACCGATAAAGTTCATTTGTACATCAGGACCCACAAAAAGGAAGTTGTCCCAGTGGTCTGGCCACATCACAAATCTAGACCTAAGTCAGCCCGCACTTATGGGAAACACCTGTCCAGGAAGCCAAACATACCCCAGCCACCATCCTCCAACTAAGCTTTAACTACTTTCCCTTCACCCCAGAAAATAACACCTGCTAGCTTTCATAGGGAAATCCCCCACCTCCTACCCAATCCTGGCCTGTTTCCGAGCTGCCTCTTGTAACGCTCTCTGTAAAATTTGCTCTTGCCCCAAATCCTCTGGGAGAGCTCCCAACTGTTTGTGAGGAGCGTATGCCCCCAAGCCATGGATTGTTTTCCTTTGAATAAGGGATATCAGACTCATTGCCAAATTGCTTTAGTTTTGTCATTTGACAGTTTTGGCAATGAGATGGAACCTGAGGAGAGCCGCTGAAGATTCCAGGGATGGCTCCAAGATGGCGGTGCAGATACCCACAGAGCCCTTTTGGTTTGCTGACTCTTCAGCTGCTCTGCGGGATCTCTGGTAAGCTTCTCTCAGATCAAGTTCTGCTCATTCTGCATCCTGAGCTCTTCCAGTTTGTTTGTCCTAATCATTCTGGGTGGGAGATTGGGGTGTCAGAAGCGCCAGATTTTTCCAGGTGGGACTTAGTGAGCCACAACCTTTGGGTTTGTGGCTGGCCTCACCTACATGGTAAAAAGCTTTGGAAGGTCCTTACAACTGTCAGGAATTGTGCACAGGCAGCCAGAAACAGTAAGTCTGGTTGAATAAGGAAGGATTATTTCAATAAGGGAAAATAATGGGTATCCCTCAATCTAAGAAAGCAAGAAGGCAGCCATCAGGGGATTCACAACACCTTGAGCTAAATCCACAGCATAAACTGTTGGGGGACTTGGGGAAACAAATTAAGACAAGAAATTCAGACTGTTTTGACCAAAGGCACATCAAAATCTAAGTAGGCACAACTTAACTAGTAAAAACCATAGGACATCTGCCACTATAAAGAAATCTTTCCGGGGGCGCCTGGGTGGCTCAGTCGGTTAAGTGTCTGACTTCTGCTCAAGTCACGATCTCACGGTTTGTGAGTTCAAGCTCCGCATAGGGCTCTCTGCTCTCAGCACAGAGCTTGCTTCGGATCCTCTGTCCCCCTCTCTTTCTGCCCTTCCCCTGCTCTCTCGCTCTCTCTCTCAAAAATAAATAAGCATTAAAAAAAGAACAACAGTGCCTGGAAGCCGTAGATATTTACAAAAATGGCAAAGTTCTACTAATACAACCAAGAACCACAACAGCCATCATGGGGAAACGTTCCAATTAGACAAGATTGTACGTTTAAGAAGTGCATTTGAAAGTAAATCAAACAAACAGAATGGGTTACCTATTTTAATTGGCATTAACAAGCCTCTAAAAGGCTTCAAAATGCCAAAAGAGCGTCTTTGGAAGATTCGTTGCAAAAGGCTAATGAAAAATCAAAGAGGCCCCTAAAACAAGACTGTGAGCCTTTTACCGCTCCCTTCCGTCCTCCCTTACCTGAGTACTCACGGTCTACTGATCCTCTAACTGAATCGCCTTTCCACTCTGCAGACACTACAATATCGTTACCTCCTAGAGTTGGAAGGCCCCCCAAACCAGAAGCTTTGATATCTGAAGACATGATTAGATGGATATCCTACCTCAAGAAGAAAGAGCGAGAATTCGCATTCCTCTGCCTTTTGGTTCTATTCAGGTTCTCCACGGATGGGATGATGCCAGGTCACTCCTCAGAGTGACTGAATGCACCTTCCAGTAGGTTCCCCCTCCCTGGAAGTCAGAGAATGGGGCTGCAAGGTTCAACTTCTCTACTTCAGGCTTTGGTCTTTCTGGGACCAGCCCCTGTCAGGAAGTTCATTGGAGGCCCCCACATCCTGTCATCTCATTAGCATATAAAAGACACTCATCGCCCAGGAGATTCCAAAGGTTATAGGAACAGTGTGCCAGCAACCAAAGACCAAATATTTATTTCTTAATAGACCACAGCATCCAAGCAAGGGCAAAGCACTAATTCTTTAAGCTCTCTATGAAGCCATTTCATACAAATTCGAATCCTAAATTAAGTCCCTTCTTTATCTAAAAAAGTTCGTAATGCTTATTTATTTTTTAGAGAGGGAGAGACCGAGGGTGAGCGGGGAGGGGCAGAGAGAGAGACACAGAGTCTTAAGCAGGTTCCAAGCTTCGAGCTGTCAGCACAGAACCTGATGCGGGGCTTGAACCCACGAACTGCGAGATCCTGACCTGAGCCAAAAATCAGATGCTTAACCGACTGAGCCACCCAGGTGCCCCCTAAATGAAGTCCTTTCGAACACCCTTTTATGGAGGCAGTTCATGGTTCCTTCAATAAGCAATAATTCCCATGTGTTTCACTACAGACCCTGGAAACCCCTGCCTGCATCTCCAGGTGGTTTGTAAGGAAAGCAACGAGAAAATGCACTCACATTTTACCCGCTTCCCAAGAGCCCAGCACTGGTCTCCTTGTCTCCAGTTTTCCTTCAGCCCACTCCTGTCTCCTCTGGCTGTATTTTCTAAAAAGAGGTAACCAATTTTGCAACCCATTCACTTCACCTTGGAAAGAGTTTGAAGAACTTACCGTGAAATTTTTTTAAGTAGACGCCAGGTGCAGTTCGGGCCCCAGTGTGGGGCTTGAACTCACAACCCTAAGATCAAGACCTGAGCTGACCGAGGTCTTAACTGGACGCTTAACTGACTGAGCCACCCAGGTGCTCTGAAACTAATGATTTTAAAGATCTAACTGGGGGGCATCTGGCTGGCTCCCATGTGTGACTCTTGTGACTCTTGATCACATGTGTGACTCTTGATCTCGGGGTTGTGAGTTCGAGGCCCATGTGGGATGTAGAGATTACTTGAATGAATGAATGAATGAGAATGGGTTCTCTGTAAAACAAACCAACCAACCAACCAACCTACCAACCAACCAACCAACCAACCTGTGAGTAATTGCTCTGAATGAAATTTGAATCAGTTCCTCATGATTGAATTCACATGTGCTCAGGGAATTTGCTTAATTCGTGGAGACTTCCTTGGAAACACATTTTTGCACAAAAGGGGAGCCTCTGGGTTTGCCCTATGTTTCCATAAAAAGTCTCAGATTTTTTTTTTCTGATAAAAGTGGTTTTTCTTAGAAGGGTTCTTAAGTATGGAGACGTGTGGAAACAATCTAGATCAGAATTATTCTTGCTAACATCATTATCAAGATAAGGATAAACTTGGGAAGACCCACATATGAAGAATGCCTTTCATCAAAACTTGGTTAATTCCTCTTGCTTTGTCTGGGACTCGCGCTGGTGACCACTTGGGGGTGTTGTGAGCCATTTTCACGTTATGTTTGATGACTCCTGCCATCTAGTGGCCAAATTACAGGGTGCTACTTTTATACCTAAAATGGAGCCAAAGATTTAACAGAGCCCGGCAAGTTCACCACGCTCCTCGTGCTTGGATGAAACAATAACAAAGCCTCGTCTATTTCAAGGTGCAAGGAACATTTTAAACCTTTGGATATAGTCTTCCTTTAGTGAGAAAACAAAAGGCTTCATCTGGAAAAATTTTTGATTTGGCCTTCAAGTTGAGGTCCCTTTGACCACAACCATGGGTGTGTATTTGTCCTGAAATACCCATCTGCCTGCCTACAACAGGTGAGCATGCAGACTTCAGGAACATTCTGCCAGACTAGCCTCTCCTACTCTCCCCCCAACCCCACAAGGGTGCAGCCAAGCCTGTGGGGGTCAGGATTTGTGTCCCAGAAGGCCAGACAGAACTGTGGAGTTAAGGGGGATGCAGAGTCCAGGGGAGTGAACTTGATGCGCTGAGTATTGAACTTGAAAATCAGAATGTGTCCACATGATGCAGGGTCACCAAGGGTAATGGTCAAGAAAAATTCTTGAGACGTTTTATGGTAGAAAAAGGTGCTTTTATTATGGCAGAGGCATAGGACCTGTGGGCAGAAAGAGCTTCACTGAGATTGGAGATCCCAGTGAAGGATATACTGATTATATACCCTTTTAAGTTTGTGGAGGATGAGGGGTTAGAGATAACGTAAGTTTCTAAGGAATTTCTCTGTGCTGAAAGTGAGGTTTACAGGACCTTGGAGGTCTGGCTATTGTCAAGATAAGGTTGCTTTTAGTCTCTACTGAAAGAAACCACAACATTAAGGCAGCCATGAGTTCCTTGAGGAAGGTCACGCTCAGGTGTCTGTCAGTGGGCTGCAAGTTGTAAGGGGATTTAATTTCAGCTACCATTTCCCTTGTTTTAGTTCTCGTCATTTCCCCCCCCTAAACAATTTTGACCCTTCAGTCTTTGAGGTTGCTGCGTGTGGAAGGTCTTCTCTTCTGTAACTTCTTCCTACCGAAGAGGGACTTACAGATGTCCCTACCGGTGGATCAACATTGGTCAGCTGGGGATGCAGGAGTTTTGAAAGGCAGAGGCAGCTGAATCCAAGGTAGGCAACAAACAGGAATCTCCTTATGTAGAAAGGATCATCTGTCAGCTTGAGGTTACGGCAGTGAGGGAGTCTCGGCAACAGGCAGAGAGACGTTGGAGAAGACAACATAACAAGATAAATATTATTATGAGACAAAGAGGCCCAATGAAAAGATCCTGGAGAGTTGACCAAAATCCTCCTCCAGTCCCACCAATCATTAAAGGAGAGGGAGGGATGGTTTAAAGCACCAATTTGAGGGGGGCCTGGGTGGCTTGGTCGGTCAAGCATCTGAGGCTTGAACTCAGATGGGGTCTTGATCTCAGAGTTGCAAGTTTAAGCTCCACGCCGGGCTCCATGACAAAAATGTAACAGGATTGCTAAAAGATATGGCTACTCAGATTGGTGCTTTATTTACTCTATTTTATGTTATGCAATCCTGTTACATTTTTGTCATATGGTGACACATGTTCCTCCTCGTGCAGCTGTCCAGACCGCGAATGCCATTCCGTTTTGCAGAGCTGCTTTACGCATTTGAGTTATTTCCACATACAACAACGTAATGCTATTTTGAGAGTCGTGTAAGGCCTTAATTGTGTAGCAGGTGATGTTAGCCATCATACAGACTCTATTTTGTTTAGCAAGTAATCGGGTAATAATAGGCACTTTTATGGAAACAAAAGAAAAATATAGGTTAACGTTTGGAGCCACATACAAACCCAGTGTCTGAGCCTCAAGTGCTGCCAGTGGGAAAAATTTGGCAGGGGGTGGGGGGATGGTGGGATGGGGGTGGGGGGCAGAGGGAGAGGGAGAGGGAGAGAGAGAGTCTCAATCAGGCTCCATGCCAGCCAGGAGCCTGACACACGGGGCTGGATCCTGAGATCATGACCTGAGCCAAAATCAGGAGTCGGAAGATTGACTGAGCCACCCAGGCGCCCCTATAAGGAATCTCTAGATTGAAATTTTAAAATCCTCTCAAGGCCAGAAACCAAGCCAAATACTAGTCACCAGACTTGCCTGCAATCTGTAGATTTGGGCAAATTCCTCTTCACGAGGTCCCCAAAATATCCTGAGGTTCCTGCACCTGCCAGGAAGTGACATTCTTTATGCACCTGGTAAGCCTGCTGGGAACCCTGTGAGCAAGGTATCAGGCCAACATTTCCAAGGGGCTTTATGGCTCCGGGTTTCATAAAGTCAACCTTAGTTCCTTAGAGCCGTAGGGTCATATCTGAGTCAATGCGTGTGTCTCAAATATGATATTCCAGTCAAAGTCTTGATAAATGTAACCGACGTTTCCAATGGTGTCCTGTTACAAGGAGAACAGATTCTCACTGAACTTACGCAGACACAATTGCCATGAGACAAAGAATGCACTGAGAGTGTTTGAATTTCAGAGACTTCAGGAAGGGAGAAAAGTTAAATGCTTCAATTTGTTCGCAAAGGGATATTTTATCATATTTCTGCATATCATAGATATCCTAACAGAAAGATTCTGTAATCTAGAAGAGCAAACATTAGGGAACCAATAATGTTTCAAACACGAGTCATGAAAACCATAATCATCTTCTCAGTTCTTTCAGTTCCGCGTTCTTAAATTCTTATTCTGGTTGAATGCAGCTTTTCCATCAGTTCAGGAAATTCTTACCCAGTTTAATGATCTTAAAGACCATAAACTTGTATTTGTCAGAAGTCCTTTTCATGACTCTCCTTGAGGACAAAACACCTGTTGCAAGGGCAGCAGAGCAATAACTATAAATGACAAAAGACTTTTAAAAATGGCCACAGTTAGAAACCTGGGATGAGAGTTCATTATAATATAGCTGACAAGGAGATCCGGTTATTTCTGTGACACATAACACTTCCATAATTAAAATGTCCAGTGACGACCTCACACCAAAATTTATTAAAACTGTAGGAATTTCCAAAGCATAAGAGACTGTTAAAAACTGAGAACAAACTGAGGGTTGATGGGGGGTGGGAGGGAGGGCAGGGTGGGTGATGGGTATTGAGGAGGGCACCTTTTGGGATGAGCACTGGGTGTTGTATGGAAAGCAATTTGACAGTAAATTTCATATATTAAAAAATAAAAAAAATAAATGAAAGTAACCAATAAAAAAAAAAAAAACTGTAGGAATTTCGGGGCACCTGGCTGGCTCACTCAGTGCAGCATGTGACTCTTGATTTCGGCTCAGGTCATGATCTCACTGGTTTGTGGGTTCGAGCCCTGTGCTGACAGTGTGAAGCCTGCTTGGGATTCCCTCTCTCACCTTCTCTCTCCGCCCTTTCATGCTCTCTCTCTCCCTCAAAATAAATAAACTTAAAAAAAAAACAAAAAAAAACCTTAGGAATATCGTATCATGTCTCGAACAGTTACAGCATTTATCCAAAAAATACAACCTGAGGCTTATTATTTGTTTGACAGTGCTTCCAAAGTAACTTAACACACCAAATAAACCAGCCTAATGAGTCAAAAAGACTTTACAATTCAAATATCAGGAAAGTTTGTTAAAACCTTCAGACAGTTTTAAAGCACATGCCTGAATAGCATTATGGATCATTATAACTTTAATATTTACATTAAACCAAAGTGGCAATAAGTGAGTCTACAGGAAGCTATATAGTTGTTAGCAAAACTTGGCCCCTTTAACAATGAGAAGTTTTAACTTTCTCATGTAATCAAAGACCTGATAAAGACAAAACATAGAAGCTTTGGTTTTCTGGGCAAATAAAGGAAAGAGAAAAAAAACTTACATTTTCTTATCAAGAGCAGACCAACAATCCGAGAAAATTTTGTCTTTTTATCAGAGAGAAATGCAGAATTTGAACTTTGTATCAGTGTACTTTATTTTTTTTTTAATTTTTTTTTCAACGTTTTTTATTTATTTTTGGGACAGAGAGAGACAGAGCATGAACAGGGGAGGGGCAGAGAGAGAGGGAGACACAGAATCGGAAACAGGCTCCAGGCTCCGAGACATCAGCCCAGAGCCTGACGCGGGGCTCGAACTCACTGACCGCGAGATGGTGACCTGGCTGAAGTCGGACGCTTAACCGACTGCGCCACCCAGGCGCCCCTCAGTGTACTTTATTTTTAAAAAATTCTTTAACTAGGCTCCACACCCAAAGTGGGGTTTGAGCTCATGACCTTGAGATCAAGAGTTGCGCCCTTTACTGACTGAGCCAGCCAGGAGGCCCTGTATCTTTATAGTTTAAAAATCCATTCATTTCTTTTTTAAAAAAAAATTTTTTTAACGTTTATTTATTTTTGAGACAGAGACAGAGCATGAACGGGGGAGGGTCAGAGAGAGGGAGACACAGAATCCAAAACAGGCTCCAGGCTCTGAGCTGTCAGCACAGAGCCCGATGCGGGGCTCGAACTCACGGACCGCGAGATCATGACCTGAGCCGAAGTCGGCCACTCAACCGACTGAGCCACCCAGGCGCCCCTAAAAATCCATTCATTTCAACCTTTTTTATTTACTCAATGTACTTGGTTCTTAAAATTTTTTTAATGTTTATTTATTATTTTTGAGAGGGGGGGAGGGACGGGCAGACAGAGAGGGAGACACAGAATCCGAAGCAGGGTCCAGGCTCTGAGCTGTCAGCACAGAGCTCGATGCAGGGCTTGAACTCACCATAAGATCATGAACTGAGCCAAAGTCAGATGTTCAACCAACTGAGCCATCCAGGTGCTCCGCCTCCCTTTGTTTTTATTTTCCTTTCCTTCCCCTATGTTCATCTGTTGTGTTTCTCAAACTCCACATATGAGTGAAATCATGCGATATCTGTCTTTCTCTGATTGACTTATTTCACTTAGCATAATACCCTCCAGTTCCATCCATGTTGTTGCAAATGGCAAGATTTCATTCCTTTTCATCGCTGAGTAGTATTCCATTGTCAATTTTTAACTGGGGCACCAAAGGGAGAATCTGAAGTGGGCAGTGTAAGTCCAGGGAGGGGTGCTCTTTGCTCTTTGATAGCAAGGATAGGAGGAGCCAGAGCCAATGGCAGAGGCACAGAGGATCGTTTAGGAGCCGCTTATTCAAGCTGTACCCATGACGGTGCAGAAGCAGGGGGAGGGCAAGGCAGAAGAGGTGAGGTGCCACCAGCAAGGCTGGAGGCAGATAGAAGCCCAGACAGAAGAAAGGGGACTCCCATTCCTAAAGCTTATCAGCTCGGACAGATGAACAGATGCACGTTTTTTTCCCACCAAGAAAAAAGTGAAAATAGGCAGTCCCTGTTGGGCTGGAGAAGATGGGGAAGTTCCCCCAAACAAAAGGGTTTTCAGCAGCTGCTTGGGAATATTCCTTAAAGTCCCCATCCCGACGTGGACTAACCAGACAATTAGCTCCAATGCTCAAAGCCGTTAACCTGGGAAATGAATGAGGGAGAAGACCCCTCCATACAACAAGAGTCCGGCCACGCTGATTCAGTCCCTTCAAGATATATTCCAGATCTGACACACAAAAGAAGC
Source organism: Neofelis nebulosa (assembly GCF_028018385.1). Lineage (NCBI taxonomy): Eukaryota > Metazoa > Chordata > Mammalia > Carnivora > Felidae > Neofelis > Neofelis nebulosa. The sequence goes on from NC_080800.1 coordinate 95,036,989, forward strand.
AAACAAAGGAGAGATGAGTAATTCCAGAGAAAGAGGGAGGCAAGTATAGGATCTTGGCAGAAATAGTATTGAAATTTAAGGCCCCATTAATGGGCCATTTTTCCTCGTCTCCTAAGGAGTACTCAGTCCATGCATTATTGTAGAAGATTAATCTTTTCTTCTTTAAATCTTGGAATCCAAGTTGGCTCCAATGGGTTAAGAGACATCCTAAGGGGGAATTCTTGGGGACCAAAGAAGAAAAGTCCATTACCATAATCCCACCCCCTTACCCCTGTACCTGTGTGGTATCCCACTCAGGTTAATGTCAAAGTTTCCTAGTGTTCAAAGTGACCAGAAGTGTCCCTCAAAAAGTAGTTATGAACACTGAGCTGTCCTACTGAAGGGATGTGGATGTCCCTTAACTTCCCTATTTTTTCCTGGACACAATAGGTACCAGTAGGGGCACCTGGGTGGCTCAGTCGGTTAAGCATCCAACTTCGGCTCAGGCCATGATCTCACGTTCTGTGAGTTTGAGCCCCGCGTCCGGCTCTGTGCTTGGAGCCTGCTTTGGATTCTGTGTCTCCGTCTCTCTCTGCCCCTCCCCTGCTCATGCTCTCTCTCGCTCTTAAATATAAATAAACATTAAAAAATTAGGTACCAGTAGATGGACCAAGAGAGCCCGCTGTTTTAACTCATGGAGACACTAAGAATTTGCAGGGTGATATACCTAATGTTACAATTAAGTAGTCAGTAGGGGACATTGACAAATCCAACACATGTAGTCTTTATAGTGGACTTCCCCAGGAAATGGTTTTAATTCAATCAGCTACTGGTTTCAGCGGGCTCCCAGGGGAGGTCCTACGCCGGAAGCGGCTGGAGCAGGGACGTGGAGGGGCTCGCCTTGGACCAATGGGAAGGAAACCTAACACCAGAGTCTTAAGGTTGGTAACCATCCTAGTAACTTAAGTGGCTGCCTTGTGCCCAAGAAAGCCAAAGTCCTAGCCTCCAGTCAAAAGGTAGGCTTTTGTTCCTCCCTGCAGAACAGCCGTGGGGACAAGAGGATTGCAGCCTGTGCAATAGACACGAAAGTGATGCAATAAGACCGGTACTCCTTGAAAAGCTTTTTAAAATGAAAGTAAAGGGAGTGGAGGGAGTAGCTTACCAAGTTTGCACAAGGCTTGAAGTCCGGAAGCAGGAAGATGCAGATACTCCGCCTGCACTGGCCACCAAAAATGATGCAGGATTGCTGAACACAGCAGTCAGGAAAGAATTCGCGAGACGTTTTATGGTGCAAAAAGGTGATTTTGTTATAGCATGGGACGGGACCCGTGGGCAGAAAGAGCTGCACTGGGGTTGTGAGAAGTGACTGATTACATACTTTGAAGTTTGTGGAGGAGAGGTGGGGCACAGATAAAGTAAGTTTCCAAAGGAGTTCTTCATGCCAAAAGTGAGGTTTACAGGACCCCAGAGGTCTGGCTGTTGTCAAGATAAGATTGCTTTTAGTCTAATAAAACATCCACATTAAGGCACGCGGGGCAGCCCTCATGGGTGGAGGCCAGAGGCGCAGGGAGTGAAAGAATTCACCCAAGGCAGAACAAAGGAGATAGAAGTTTGAGCACCGACCACAAAGGAGAGACTGTCTATCAGAAGGCAGCGGTGGGGGGCTGTAGTTAAGGGGAGGAAGGTGTGGAGGTATGGGAATGTACAGAATCTTCCTTTTTTTTTTTTTTTAATTTTTTTTAACGTTTATTTTTGAGACAGAGACAGAGCATGAACAGGGGAGGGTCAGAGAGAGGGAGACACAGAATCTGAAGCAGGCTCCAGGCTCTGAGCTGCCAGCACAGAGCCCGACACGGGGCTCGAACCCACGGACCATGAGATCATGACCTGAGCCGAAGACAGACGCTTAACCTACTGAGCCACCCAGGCGCCCCCAGAATCTTCCTTTTTTGGTGCCTGTGTCCAAGTGTAAGGAGTCCATTGGCCAGCTAGGACTTAGGGATATTTGGAGCTGGGCGAATTGCTCGCTCAGGACCTGAGCACAGGCAAAACTGGAGCAAAACTCAGCCTGACCTGTGGTTGAGAAAGAAATTGGAGGATACTGACCTTGCCTTTATTAGTATTGAAATAGGACAGTGTTCGGAGGCTTGCAGGTCAAAGTGGTCTCCACCCTAAGGTGAAATCAAATGTCCACTTATTGCAAGGAGAGAGCAATGGATTTTGCAGCTTGAGAGCCCCGTGTGTATGGCTCACAACGGCAGAGCCATTTAGACCTCGGTTTCCTGGTACAGTGAGTACTTAGTAGCTAGTGAACTGGTCTCTGCCCGGAGAATGGGAATAGAAAAAGGCTTTGGCTTGGATCTCTGCATGAGGAAATGACCCCCACTCCCTAATGTGAAGGGAGGAATCCAGAGGCGCAGCCGAGACCCAGAGCCCAGGCGCTGGTCAGGTAATCCCACCAGGGGAGGAGGTGGAAATGCTTTCATTTACCACTCTGCCAGGTGGGGAGAGGGAGGCAGGGAATGAACCCCTCCCTTCACCCCTGGGAGTGGAAGGCAGCTGGGTTTTGTGAGGTTTCCGGTGTTGACCTGAAATGCAAAAAGGCTGCTGCCTGGAGCACCTGGGTGGCTCAGTCGGGCTAAACATCCGACTTCGGCTCAGGTCATGATCTCACGGCTCATGAATTCGAGTTCCACATTCACAGATTCTCTGTCTCCCTCTCCCTCTCTCTCTGCCCCTCCCCCACTCGCGCTCTCTCCCTCTCTCTCAAAAACAAAACAAAACAAAAAAAACCCAAAAAACAAAAAACAGCTGCCTGGCCAGGACACAGCCCTTCAGCGTAGTTATTGTCCTCCTTCCTTCTGGCCCTAGAAATTCCCACCCACCTCAACCCAAACAGCAAGGGAAAGGGTGAGAAAAAGGGTCTGTGAGTCAGAGCTTGAGTCAGGCTGGGAGCAGCCTGGACAGCACTGGTCTTAAAGGTGTGATGACTTCAAAGTCTCCCTTGAAACACATCTGTATTCATGAAAATGTTTTCTTTTGAAAAGCAATCAAGCAAAGATTGCATTTGTCAATGAATATACAAAGAGTCGGGGCGCCTGGGTGGCTCAGTCGTTTGAGCGGCCAACTTCGGCTCAGGTCATGATCTCGCGGTCCGTGAGTTCAAGCCCCGCGTCGGGCTCTGTGCTGACAGCTCGGAGCCTGCAGCCTGCTTCAGATTCTGTGTCTCCCTCTCTCTGGCCCTCCCCCGTTCATGCTCTGTCTCTCTCTGTCTCAAAAATAAATAAACATTAAAAAAAATTTTTTTTAATAAAATAAAAAGAGTCAACAAAGATATCAGCACAGTCCATTGTTTAGTAACCAAATAGCCGAGGTTACCCAAAGGCCTATGGAGCTCTTTAGAAGAATGTTTTAAAAGATATTGGGGCACCTGGGTGGCTTAGTCAGTTGAGCATCCCACTTTGGCTCAAGGCTTGATCTCGGTAGTTTGTGAGTTCGAGCCCCTCATCAGGACATCAGCCTGTCAGCACAGAGCCCATTTCAGATCTCTCTCCCTCACTCTCTGCCTCTCCCCCACTCATGCACGCGTGCTCTCTCTCTCAAAAAAAAAAAAAAAAAGATCTTTAGGGGCCCCTGGGTGGCTCAGCCGGTTAAACATCCAACTTCGTGGCTGAGGTCATGATATCACTGTTCATGAATTCAAGCCCCAAGTCAGGCTCTGTGCTGATGGCTCAGAGCTTGGAGCCTGCTTCCGGGTTCTGTTTCCCTCTCTCTCTGCCCCTCCCCCACTCACACTCTGTCTTTCTCTCTCAAAAATAAACCTTACAAAAATAAATTCAAAAATAAAATAAAAAAAGATCTGTATATGCATCTCTCTCTCAAAAACAAACATTAAGACAAGAAATCAGGTCATGATGTCATGGTTTGTGGGCCCAAGTCCCGCATCGGGCACTGTGCTGTCAGCTCAGAGCCTGGAGCTGCTTCGGATTCTATGTCTCCCTCTCTTTCTGCCTCTCCCTTGCTTGCTCTCTCTTTCTCTCTCTCCCTCTCTCAAAAATAAATAAACATTAAAAAAAAATAAATGTCAATGGACTAAACGCTCCTATCAAAAGATATAGGGTATCAGAATGGATAAGAAAATAGGACCCATCTATATGCTGCTTACAAGAGATTCATTTTACACCTAAAGACACCCGAAGATTGAAAGTGAGGCGATGGAGAACCGTCTATCATGCTAATGGACGTCCAAAGAAAGCTGGAGTAGCCATACTTATATCAGACAAACTAGGTTTTAAGATAAATATTGTAACAAGATGAAGAAGGGCATTATATCATAATTCAGGGGTCTCTCCACCAAGAAGTTCTAATAATTATAAATATTTATGCCCCCAACATGAAATAACCCAAATATATAAACCAATTGCAAACATAAAGAAATTCATTGGCAATAATACCATAATAATAGGGGACTTCAACTCTCCACTTATAGCAATGAACATATCACCTAAGCATAAAATCAACAAGGAAACAATGGCTTTGAATGACGCACTGGACTGGATGGACTTAACAGATATATACAGAACATTTCATCCTAAATCAGCAGAATACACATTCTTCTCGAGTGCACATGGAACATTCTTTAGAATAGAACACATAGTGGGACACAAAGCAGCCCTCAACAAGTACAAGATCGAGATCATACCTTGCATACTTTCAGACCACAATGCTATGAAACTCAAAATCAACCACAAGAAAAAATTTGGAAAGACGATATATATACTTGGACATTAAAGAACATCCTACTACAGAATGAATGGGTTAACCAAGAAATTAAAGAGGAAATTAAAAAGTACATGAAAGCCAATGAAAATGGAAACACGACAGCCCAAAACCTCTGGGATGCACTAAAGGCAGTCATAAGAGGGAAGTATATAGCAATCCAGGCCCTCCTAAAGAAGGAGGAAAGTTCTCAAATACACAACCTAACCTTATGCCTTAAAGAGCTGGAAAAAGAACAGCAAATAAAGCCCAAAACAGGCAGGAGGGAAATAATAAAGATTAGAGCAGAAATCAATGATATCAAAATCAAGAAAACAGTATTAAAGATCAATGAAACCAGGAGCTGATTCTTCGAAAAAATTACAAAATTGATAATCGCCTGGACAGACGGATCAAAAAGAAAAAGGAAAGGACCCAAATAAATAAAATCACAAATGAAAGAGGAGAGATCACAACCAACACAGCAGAAATAAAAACAAGGGGATATTATGAGCAATTCTATGCCAATAAAATGGCAATCTGGAAGAAATGGACAAATTCCTAGAAACATAAGAACTACCAAAACTGAAACAGGAAGAGATAGAAAATTTGAATATACCCATAACCAGTAAAGAAATTGAATCAGTAATCAGAATCTCCCAACACACAAGAGTCCAGGGCTGGATGGCTTTCCAGGGAAATTCTACCAAACATTTAAAGAAGAGTTAACACCTATTCTTTTGAAGCTGTTCCAAAAAATAAAAATGGAAGGAAAACTCCCAAACTCATTCTATGAGGCCAGCATTACCTTGATTCCAAAACCAGACAAAGATCCCAGTAAAAAGAACTACAGACCAATTTCCCTGATGAACTTGGATGCAAAAATTCTCAACAAGATACTAGCAAACTGGATCCAACAATACATTAGAAGAATTATTCACCACAATCAAGTGGGATTTATCCCTGGGATGCAGGGCTAGTTCAATATCCATAAATCAGTCAGTATGATACATCACATTAATAAAAGAAAAGATAAGAACCACATGATCCTCTCAATAGATGCTGAAAAAGAATTTGACAAATTACAGGATCCTTCCTTGATTAAAAAAAAAAACCCTCAGGAAAGTTGGGATAGAAGGATCAAACCTCAAGATGATAAATGCCATATATGAAAGACCCACTGCTAACATCATCCTCAATGGGGAAAAACTGAGAGCTTTCCTCATAAGGTCAGGAACACGAGAAGGATGTCCACTCTTACCACTGTTATTCAACATAGTGCTGGAAGTCCTAGCCTCAGCAATCAGACAACACAAAGAAAGAAAAGGCATCCAAATCAGCAAGGAGGAAGTCAAATTTTCACTCTTCACAGATGGCATGATACTCTATGTGGGACACCCAAAGACTCCACCAAAAAACTGTTAGAATTAATGCGTGAATTCAGCAAAGTCGCAAGATACAAAATCAATGTACAGAAATTGGTTGCATATGTATACACCAATAATGAAGCAGCAGAAAGAGAAATCAAGGAATCAATCCCATTTCCAATTGCACCAAAACCTATAAAGTACCTAGGAAAAAACCTAACCAAAGAGGTGAAAAAAATCTATATACTGAAAACTATAGAAACCTAACGAAAGGAATTGAAGAAGACACAAAGAAATGGAAAAAGATCCCATGCTCCTGGATATGAAGAACAAATATCGTTGAAATGTCAATACTACTCAAAGTAATCTACATATTCAATGCAATCCCTATCAAAATAACACCGGTGTTCATCACAGAGCTAGAACAAACAATCCTAAAATCTGTATGGAACCAGAAAAGACCCCAAATAGCCAAAGCAATCTTGAATTAGAAAACCAAAGCAGAAGGCATCACAATCCCAGACTTCAAGCTGTATTATAAAGCTGTAATCATCAAATCAGTATGGTACTGGCACAAGAACAGACACTCAGATCAGTGGAACAGAATAGAGAACCAGAAATGGACCCACAAATGTATGGCCAACTAATCTTTGACAAAGCAGGAAAGAATATCCAGTGGAATAAAGACAGTCTCTTTAGAAAGTGGTGTTGGGTGGGGCGCCTGGGTGGCGCAGTCGGTTAAGCGTCCGACTTCAGCCAGGTCACGATCTCGCGGTCCGTGAGTTCGAGCCCCGCGTCAGGCTCTGGGCTGATGGCTCGGAGCCTGGAGCCTGTTTCCGATTCTGTGTCTCTCTCTCTCTCTGCCCCTCCCCCATTCATGCTCTGTCTCTCTGTCCCAAAAATAAAATTAAAAAAAAAAAAAAAAAAAGTTGAAAAAAAAAAAAAAAAGAAAGTGGTGTTGGGAAAACTGGACAGCGACATGGAGAAGAATGAACCTGGACCACTTTCTTACACCATACACAAAAATAAAGTCAAAATAGATGAAACACCTAAATGTAAGACAGAAAGCCATCAAAATCCTACAGTATAAAACAGGCAACAACCTCTTTGACCTCAGCTGCAGCAACTTCTTACTTGACCTGTGACTGAGACAAGGGAAACAAAAGCAAAACTATACAATTGGGACCTCATCAAGATAAAAAGCTTCTGCACAACAAAGGAAACAACCAGCAAAACTAAAATGCAACCAATGGAATGGGAGATATTTGCAAATGACATATCAGATAAAGGGCTAGTATCCAAATCGATAAAGGATTTCTCAAACTCAACACCCCCAAAACAAATAATCCAGTGAAGAAATGGGCAAAACACACAAATAGGCCCTTTTCCAAAGATGACATCCAGATGGCTAACAGACACATGAAAAAATGTTCAACATCACTCATCATCAGGGAAATACAAATCAAAACCAGAATGAGATATCACCTTACGCCTGTCAGAATAGCTAAAATTAACAACTCAGGCAACAACAGATGTTGGTGAGGATGCAGAGAAAGAGGATCTCTTTTGCATTGTTGGTGGGAATGCAAACTGGTGCAGCCGCTCTGGAAAACAGTATGGAGGTTCCTCAAACAATTAAAAATAGAACTACTCTATGACCCAGCAATTGCACTATTAGGTATTTATCCAAGGGATACAGGAGTGCTGATTCAAAGGGGCACATGCACCCCAATGTTTATAGCAGCACTAGCAGCAATAGCCAAAGTATGGAAAGAGCCCAAATGTCCATTGATTGATGAATAGACAAAGATGTGGTATATATATGCAATGGAATATTAGTGATCAAAAAGAATGAAATCTTGCCATTTGCAACAATGTGGATGGAACTGGAAGGTATTATGCTAAGTGAAATAAGTCAGTCAGAGAAAGACAAATATGTAATTTCACTCTTATGTGGAATTTAATATACAAAACAGATGAACATAAAGGAAGGGAAGTAAATATAATATAAAAACAGAGAGGGAGACAAACCATAAGAGACTCTTTTTTTTTTTAATGTTTATTTTTGAGAGAGAGAGTGGATGAGCAGGGGAGGGGCAAAGAGAGAGGGAGACACAGAATCCGAAACAGGCTCCAGGCTCCCAGCTGTCAGCACAGAGTCCGATGCGGGGCTTGAACCCACGGACCGCGCGACCATGACCTGAGCCGAAGTCGGATGCCCAACTGACGAAGCCACCCAGGTGCCCCAACTATAAGAGACTCTTAAATATAGAGAACAAACTGAATATTGCTGGTGAGGTATTGGGTGGGGGCATGGGGCTAAAAGGGCATTAAGGAGGACACTTGTTGGGATGAGCACTGGGTGTCATATGTAAGTGATGAATCACTAAATACTATTTCTGAAATTATTATTACACTACATGTTAACTAACCTGGATTTAAATTAAAAAATAATAAATATTTTAAAAAGTAGGCAGACTATATATTCATATTTTCTTGTATATGCATTCTAGAAGAGTACGTGAAAATAAAAGTAGTTGGAAGGTACTGAGTGAAAACGGAGCAGATGGGGTATAGATGTTTCCAGAAACTTTTTACTGTATATCTTTTTACTCTTTGATCTGAGAATCCTACGAATATATTACCTCTTGAAAATTAAATAAAAATTCATGTACTTATAGGACAAAGTTAAAGAGTAAAATGACAAGATGTCTGAGAAGGGTCTAGATAAATAACAATGGCAGATGTTACTGGTAATGTTGAAGCTGGTTGATGGGTCTGTGGGAGTTCAACACATGTTTGGAATTTTTCATAATAAATTGTTAAAAATTTTAAAGTTTTTATAATAATCAAAAGGTAGAAACAATCTAAATGTCCATCAAGTGATGAATGAAATGAACAAAATGTCATGTCTCCATACAATGGAGTGCACTCATTAATAAAAAGGAACAATCTACTGGTACAAACTACAACATGGATTAACCTCAAAAGCATCATGGGAAATGAAAGGAGCCAGATACATGAGCACATATTGTATGATGCCATTTATATGAAATATCCAAAAACGGCAAATCCATAGAGGCAGAGAGTAGATTAGTGATTCCCTAGGTCTGGGGCTGGGACAGGGTAGTGACAGCAAACAGGCAGGAGGGATCTTTTAGGGATCATAGAAATGTTCTAAACTGTTTTTTAAATTTTATTTATGTATTTTAAGAGAGAGAGCCCTCCAGAGAGTGCACAAGTGAGGGAGGGGCAGAGAGAGAGAGAGAGGGAGAATCCCAAGCAGGCTCTACACTGTCAAGTGCAGAGTCTAACATGGGACTTGAACTCACAAACTGTGAGATCATGACCTGAGCCGAAATCAAGAGTTAGATGCTTAACCGACTGAACCACCCAGGTGCCCCGATCATAGAAATGTTATCAACTTGATTATGATGATGGCTGTACAACTCTGTAAATTTAGTAAACCATTGAAATATACACTTAAGAAGAGTGAATTTTATGGTGTGCAAGTTATGTCACAATACACTGAGGGAGCTGTCAGTACAGTGACGGACATGGAGCCTGAACCCACGAACGATGAGATAATCACCTGGGCCAAAGTCGGAGGGTTAACCAACCAAGCCACCGAGATGCCCCTATGATTCCATTTTAATAACATGTTTAGAATAGGCAAACCTATGGAGACAGAGAGTTAATTAGTGGTTGCTTAGGGTCAACAGAAGCATGAGGTTTGGGGAGTAGTAACTAAAGGGTACAGGGTTGCTTTTTGATTTCACGACAATGTTCTACAACTGAGTCTGGTGATAATTTCACATGTCTGTGACTACACTAAAAACCGTGCAACTATATGATTTAAATGCATGTTATTTAAAACGTCTATGGACCCGGGATGCCTGGCTGGCTCAGTCCATAGAGCACACGACTCTTGATCTTGAGGTTGGAAGTTCAAGCCCCGCGTTGGACGGAGAGCCTGTTTAAAAACATAACTAAAAAAGAAGATACAATTTCAAAAAAAAATAGTACTGAGTAGAAGCATGTTTAGTGCTTAATCTGAAAGCCAGATTTGTTAGTGAGACCAGTCCTCTGTCAGCTAAGTATATTATGCCCATTTTACGAAGAAGACAACTAGTGTAAGGAGTGATTAAGAAACTTGCCTAAGATCATGCCCATATCAAGTGGCAGAGCCAGATTTCACATCGTATCTGCCTGATTGTAAGCTTGTATGTGTAACTCCTGTGTTGACTGGCTATCTGTCCTCAACAGGCTCCTAAGCCTCACCCAAAGCCCTGCATTAATAAGAGTTTGGTGGGCGCCTGGATGGCTCAGTTGGTTGAGTGGCCACTTCGGCTCAGGTCATGATCCCATGGTTCATGGGTCCAAGCCCCGCATCGGGCTCTCTTCTGTGAGGGCGGAGCCTGCTTTGGATCCTCTGTCCCCCTCTGTCTCTGCACCTCCCCGCTCACCCTCTCTCTCAAAAATAAATAAAGATTAAAAGAAAGAGTTTGGCAAATCTGATTAGATGAAAAAAACTGTGACACATGCCATAAACTAAATACTAAATTTTGAGAAATTCAAAAAGAAGAGACAAAAGCTGAATGCATTTAATGATAGATTCTGAAAAATAAGTATTTAAAGACAAACATCCTGATGAAAAATAGGACATAGATACGATCAGGCACCTCATAGAAAAGGAAATAGGGGCTCCTGGGTGGCTCAGTCAGTTAAGCGTCTGACTTCAGCTTGGGCTCACATCATGAGCTTGCGGTTCGTGAGTTCGAGCTCCACTGTTGTGCCCTGTGCTGACAGCTCAGAGCCTGGAGTCTGCTTTGGATTCTGTGTCTCCCTCTCTCTCTGCCCCTCCCCCGCTAGGTTGCACTCTCTCTTTCTCTCTCTGTCAAAAATAAACAATGAACATTTAAAAACTTTAAAAAGAAAAGGAAATAGAATAAGCTATGAATACATAAATCGATGTTTCATCTGGCTAGTGTTTATATGTATGCCTTTAGGAAACAACACTGAAGGGCATCTGGGTGGCTCTGTTGGTTAAGTGTCCAACTCTTGATTTCGGCTCAGGTCATGATCTCACGGGTTTGTGAGTTTGAGCCCCATGTAGGGCTCTGCACAGACAGCATGGAGCCTGCTTGGGATTCTCTCTCTCTCTCTCTCTCTCTCTCTCTCTCTCTGCCCCTCCCCCATCTCAAAAATAGAAAAGAAAACAATACTGAAATCCGGTGGTTCCCTTATCAGACTAGCCAAAGCTACAACCAGATAATTCTTATTGTTTGTGAGGCTGTAAACAAATGGGAGCTTTTTTATAAATGAAAGAAGTTACTTTGTTTTTTTTTTTTTTAAACATACAACGTACAACACCTGGTGCTCAAGACAAGTGCCCTCTTTAATCCCCATCATCTATTTCACCCACCCCCCACCCACCTCCCTTCTGGTAACCATCAGTTTGTTCTCTATCGTTAAGAGTCTGTTTCTTGAGTTGGTTTCTCTCTCTCTCCCCTCTTCCTCCCATTTGCTCATTTGCTTGTTTCTTACATTCTCCGTGTGAGTGAAATCATAGGACATTTATCTTTCTCTAACTGCCTTAATTTGCTCAGCATTGTACTCTCTAGCTCCATCCATATAGCTGCAAATGGCAAGATTTCATTTATTTTTAGGGCTGAATGATATTCAATTGTCCATATATACCACATCTTCTTTATCCATTCATCTATCAATGGACACTTGGGCAGCTTCAATAGTTTGACTATTCTGAATAATGCTGCTTATATACATAGGGGTGCGTGTATCCCTTTGAATTAGTGTTTCTCTGGGTAAATGCTAGGTGGTGCAATTGCTCGGTCTCAGGGTAGTTCTATTTTTAAACAGCAGTGCAGGAGGGTTCCTTTTTCTCCATATCCTCACCAACACTTGTTTCTTGTGTTGTTGATTTTAGTCACTCTGACCGGTGTGAGGTGGCATCTCATTTTAGTTTTGATTTGCATTTCCCTGATGGTAAGTCATGATGAACATCTTTTTAGGTGTTTATTGGCCACCTGGATGTCTTCTTTTGAGAAATGTCTGTTCGTGTCTTCTGTCCGTTTTTAATTGAATTATTTGTTTTCAGGGTGTTGAGCTGTGTAAGTTCTTTATATATTTTGGATACTAACATTATATTGGATATGTCATTTGCAAATATCTTCTCCCATTCCGTAGGTTGCCTTTTAGTTTTGTTGATTGTTTCTTTCACTGTGCAACAGCTTATTTGGATGTACTCCCACTAGTTTATTTTTGGTTTTGTGTCCCTTGCCTCAGAAGACATATGTAGAAAAACATTGCTACAGCCAACGTCAAAGAAGTTCCTGCCTGTGTTCTCTAGGATTTTTATGGTTTCACATGTCACATGTAGGTCTTTAATCCACTTTGAATTTATGTCTGTGTATGGTATAAGAAAGTGGCCTAGTTTCATTCTTTTGCATGTTGCAAATGATTTGAGCTAAGCTCAGGTGTCTCAACACTATTTTCTTTAATGTTTATTTTACTTTTGAGAGAGAGAGAGAGAGAGAGAGAGAGAGGGAGAATGAGTGGGGGAGGGGCAGAAGGAGAAGGACAGAGGATCTGAAGCAGGCTCTGTGCGGATAGCAGAGAGCCCTATACGGGGCCTTGAACCCACGAACCGGAAGATCATGACCTGAGCTGAAGTCAGATGCTTAACCAACTGAGCCACCCAGGCGCCCCTCCCAACGCTATTTGTTGAAGAGAAAGTCTTTCCTATTGGATATTTACTGTTTCTCAAAGACTAAATAAAATGACCACATAGTTGTGGGTTTATTTCTGGCTGTTCTATTCTGCTCTATTGATCTATGTGTCTATTTTGTGCTAGTATCATACTGTCTTGATTACTACAGCATTGTAATATAACTCGAAGTCCAAAGTTGTGATGTCTCCAGCTTTGCTTTACTTTTTTCAAGATTGCTTAGGCTATTTGGGGTCTATGTGTAACTCACACATGTTCCTTTGTCCCCGGAGGAGTCTCTCCATGAATGCTGCCTCTCCAGGACGCGCTCTGAAGTGAGCAAATCACCTCCCCAGTGTGGCTCTGAAATGAGCAAATTACCTCCCCAGTGTGTGCCCCAGGCATTCTTCAGATTGTGGTTTCCATGCTGCACGTCTGCAGGTTGTTTGCCTTCTCTCCAAGAATAGTGCAGTTCCCTCTGGGCTCTATCTCAGTCAAGCTCGCTGACCTTTTTTATTTATTTATCTTTTATTTTTCATTATTTTTTAAATAGAATTTATTGTCAACTTGGTTTCCATACAACACCCAGTGCTCATCCCAACAGGTGCCGTCCTCAATGCCCATCACCCACTTTCCCCTCCCTCCCACCCCCCATCAACCCTCAGTTTGTTCTCAGTATCCAAGAGTCTCTTCTGGTTTGCCTCCCTCCTTCTCTATAACTTTTTTCCCCCCTTCCCTTCCCCCTATGGTCTTCTGTTCAGTTTCTCAAGATCCACATATGAGTGAAAACATAGGATATCTGCCCTTCTCTGACTGACTTATTTCGCTCAGCATAATACCTTCCAATTCCATCCATGTTGCTGCAAAGGACCAGATTTCATTCTTTCTCGTTGCCAAGTAGTATTCCATCGTATATATAAACCACATCTTCACTGACCTTTTTGAAAACCAGGCTTTGAACCCCACTGGTTGTCAGAAGTCAAGAAATTCATCCCTGCTTGCTTTCCCAGCCAATTGCTGTGGGGATTCATTTTCGCTGTGCTCCCCTGTGTTATCATCTCTTACCTTTCTATGTGACTGCAACTCACACCCCCCCACGCACACAGCAGCCATGATCCATTTCTCTCCCAAACTGCATCTCCGCACTTTTTATCTTCTTTGGTTTGGCCTCTTCTCTCCCTTTAGTTGTGGACTTTGTTCTCAGTCTTCAGATCAATTTGTAGGGTATTGAGGATTATTATATCTAGGTGTATTGGTGAAACCGAGGCAACTTTCATCCAGCGTTGGGGAGAATGTACATTGTGAACAAATATTTATACTACATTTTGGCAGTTCTCTATGACACCTGTGACTGGTTCAAGACTAGTTTGTAGATCACACTGGATCCTCAGCCCCTGATGATGATTATAATCATAATTATAGCAAACACATGTAGTGATTCCTGTGTGCAAGCTAATATTCTTAGTATTTTATATATCAGTATAATCATATGCTATCCCAACAAGGTATGACAAGGTACAAAAAACTGTCATCATCCTTTTCTTTCTTTCTTTCTCTCTTTCTTTTTTTTTTTTTTTTTTTTTTTTTTTTTTTTTTTTTTTTTTTTTACAAATGAAACTGAGGAATGGGGAGCTTAAGTGATTTCTTGATGTTCCCACAGATAGTAAATGGCAGATCTGGACTTCAACTCCCCAAATGTGGGCTCATAGCCATTTTTTACATTGCCTCTCAATTTTTGTTCTGTATTTCTGAGCACTGCTGTGTACTGTATTATGTAACTATCATGGCCTAGAGAAAATTACACAATCTCAGTGATGTTGACAGTAAACCTAGTTTTTGCTCATGCATTTGCAGATTGCCTGGTGGTTGGATGATCTGAGTTAGGCTCAGCCAGGTGGCTAGGCTCAGAACTGGCTATCGTCACTTCTCACATGGCTTTGGCAAATGCCAACCCTATTTCTGAGACACAACTGGAAAATGTGAAAATATACACTCACTCTCCTGAGAGAAACGGCAAGGTCACATGACAAAGGGTGTGGATGCGCAAGGGAGTGAAGATTGGGACCAGTGATCCCATCGACCACAGACATCATCATGATTGTTTTCGTTTCTGATTTACTCAAGCTTGCTTTCCTATGGCATGACATCATACCAGGTGAGGTGCATGGGGCAATGGGTGACAGAGGTGAAGGGGTTTAAGAGCACTCTCATCTTGTGATATACAGAATTGGTGAATCATTATACTATGCATCTGAAGCTAATATAACACTATACGTTAACTATACTGGAATTAAAAGTAAAAATTTTTTTTACAGCATTGGGTCTTATCGTGGGTTATCTGAATGGGCTCTAAATTCAATCACATGTATCTTTTTTAAATGTTTATTTATTTAAATGTATAAGAGACTCCTGGATACTGAGAACAAACTGAGGATTGATGGGGGGTGGGGGAGAGGGGTAAGTGGGTGAGGGGGAGGGGCAGAGAGAGAGGGAAACAGAGAGAATCCCAGGCAGGCTTCACTGCCAGCCCAGAACCCGACACAGGGCTTGAACCCGTGAACCTGGGAGATCATGACCTGAGCAGAAACCAAGAGTTGGACCCTTAAGTGACTGAGCCACCCAGGCGCCCCCAAACCACATGTATCTTTTTTTTTTTAAACCACATGTATCCTCATAAGAGAGAGGAAGGAGGAGATTACAAACAGACGCTGAGGGGATGGCCCTGTGAACACCGAGCAAAGGGAGATGAAGCCATGAGTCAAGGGATGGCAGCAGCCACCAGAAGCTGGAAGGCGCAAGGAAGAGGTTGTCTCCTAGAGCCTCCAGAGGGAGCGGGGCCCTGCCAACACCTTGATGGGGGATTTCTGGCTTTCGGAATTGACAGAAAAGATTTTGTTTTTAGAAGCCATTCGGTTTGTAGGAATTTATTATGGCAGCCTTAGAAAAGAATATATTTATCCCTACACCACTTCATTTATTTATTTATTTAAAATTTTTTAATGTTTATTTATTTTTGAGAAAGAGAGAGAGAGAGAGAGACACGGGGGAAAGGGCAGAGAGAGAGGGAGACACAGAATCCGAAGCAGGCTCCAGGCTCCAAGCTGTCAGCACAGAGCCCGACGCGGGGCTCGAACCCACAAGCTGCAAGATCATGACCTGAGCCGAAGTCGGACCCTTAAGCAACTGAGCCACTCAGGCGCCCCTCTCTATACCACCTTATTAATTCTCCTTTCCTTTCTATATCAATTTTATATTCTCGAGTCGATTCCTACAAAGGAGAACCAACTCATGCAATTCAAGAATTAATACAGGGAATTGAGATTTACACATTTATTTCTGTTTTATTCCATAAGAGACAGCAAGTGGTGATATCGGAAGAGGAGGTTCCCCAACAAAGGTGATGGTGGTGGTGATGGTTTACCACTTGTTGTAGGTAAAGAAGTTGGAAGAGAAGGAGCAACTCCTCAGGATAGAGGGGGCAGGTGCAGAGGTGGCTGTGGATGTGGCTCTCCATCTGCCTGTGAATGTGGTCAAAGAGGTCCTGAAATTTATGGGCAACCTGCGGGTCCAGGTTCCTGTAATACAAATAATCCAGTGTTGAAATGCTTGCAGTAAAATATGTAGCAAATAGGGGCGCCTGGGTGGCTCAGTCGGGTAAGCGTCTTGACTGCGGCTCAGGTCATGATTGCACGGTTTGTGAGTTCGAGCCCCGCGTCGGGCTCTGTGCTGACAGCCTGGAGCCTGTTTCCGATTCTGTGTCCTTTACTCTCTGCCCCTCCCCTACTAGTGTTCTCTCTGTCTAAAATAAATAAATGTACAAAAAAAGTTTTTTTTCATATGTAGCAAATAATTCATAATGGTAGACATTTGTGTTTTCTTACACATTCAAGGTGATGCAAGCATTTTATTGTGCTTTTTGTTATTTGTCACCATTCAAGGTATTTAGCAACAGTATATGCAAACGACTTCTATAGATAGTTGATAAGCATTTTAAGCTCCGCAGGATGCCTACTTCTGCTAACAGTAATGCTAGAAGGGTTGGCACCCTGATCAAAAGCTTTGTGAAATAGTATTCCAAAATAATGCAAAATTAGATTTCACGATGAACAACTATAAAGAAGAATTAATCTATATGGCTTGGGCCTGTTAGACTAGTTGGTTCAACTATGGATAATTAACATAGGGTCATGGTTTGATTCCCCTGGGAGCCAATTAGCTTTAAACAGTGTGCCTCACAGCACCAGCGACCCAGCTGTCTTCTAATAACATAAGTAATACCCATTTGTATAGTAATATATGCTTATCAAAGTTTTCACATCTGTTATCCCCTTTGATCCTCATTATAACTTTGAATAGTTTTTGAAAGTTTATTTTTATTTATTTTTGAGAGAGAGAGAGAGAGAGAGAAGCCACAATCAAGAGTAGGATGCTCAACCGACTGAGCCACCCAGGTGCCCTATTTATTTATTTATTTATTTAATTTTTTTTAAAAGTAGCTCCATGCCCAACGTGGGGCTTGAAATCACAACTCGGAGATCAAGAGTCGCATGCTCTACCCATGGAGCCCGTCAGGCGCCCCTCATTTGAAATGTTTAAATTAGATTCTTCAAGAAAGCCAAGAAGCGTTCACTCTTAGCAGAGAGAGAAAGAAAGAGAGATTACATCATTTTGTGGCTATGGAGAGGAGTGACATTGGAGACCACAGCAGACAGAAGTGGGTTACTATCTTGCAGTTCTACAAAGAACTACCTGTTGAAAGGAAGTGAAACCTGAAGGAATGCCACGTGGTTTAGCCACAACAGCAGGGCACACACAGGAGACACCCCTAAAGTGCCTAGTTCTGGTGAACAGGGGACATTGCACCACAGGAGAGGCCACGCCAGGACCTCTCCTTCACAAGGCCGTTGCTTTCAAGATCAGACAAAGTGAGAAGACCACATTCTTCCATCTTCTCGTTGAAAGATAGCAGGACAAAGAGAGAGACACACACAGAATCAAATGAAAGAACCGGGACAAAACCACAACAAAAGAGCGAAATGAAACGGAATGAGAAATTCAGATAAACAAAAGCTAATGGGAGTTCATGACCACTCCATCTGCCCCGTAAGAAATGCGAAAGGAAACCCTTTAGGTTGAAATAAAAAGGATTCTAGACTGGAACTCAAACCCATATGAAGATCTGAAGTTCTCCCTTATATCTGGGCTTTTCAGAAACCCCGAATCCTGGAAATGATTTAAATGTCCAGCAACTGGTGATTAGATAAAATATATCCATACAATGAGACACTCAACAATAAAATGAGTGAATGAGCCACTGATATAGGAAGCACCATGCATGAATCTCAGAAGCGTTGTGCTAGGTGAAAGGAGCCAGAAACAAAAGGATTATTGCTCTGTGATTCCATGTATATGACTTTTAAAAACTATATGGACACAGAAATTAGATCAGTAGTTGCCAAGGGCTGGAAGTAGAATGAGATCACAGACAACAAAGGAACCTGAGAAAACTTTCTGGAGTCATATAGAAATATTCCATATCTTGATTGTGATGGTGGATGCATGACTATATACCTTTGCCAAACTTGTACAATTTTGTACACTTTGCAAATGAATTTTACCATAGGTATATCTCAGTAGAAATTAAGGCATATGAAATGAATGTTTACACAGTGACCCACACACATAGGTATCTAGCTTTATTTTGGTTTAGGTCGTGATCTCAGGGGTTCGTGCGTAGGATTCTCTCTCTCTCCGTCTCTCCCCCTCCCCTACTTGCAGTCTCTCTCTCTCCCTCTCTCTCCCCCCTTCCTCAAAATAAATAAGTAAACTTTATATTTTTTTTTTCAATGTTTTTTATTTTTGGGACAGAGAGAGACAGAGCATGAACGGGGGAGGGGCAGAGAGAGAGGGAGACACAGAATCGGAAACAGGCTCCAGGCTCCGAGCCATCAGCCCAGACCCTGATGCGGGGCTCGAACTCACGGACCGCGAGATCGTGACCTGGCTGAAGTCGGACGCTTAACCGACTGCGCCACCCAGGCGCCCCAAGTAAACTTTAAAAAAATGTTAAAAAAAATAAAAGGGCAGAGGAAAAAGAGCACACAGTCTACGATTTCATTTATATAAAACGCCAGAAAATGTAGAATTTCGAATAGTGATATACAGCAGATCAATGACTTTCCAGGAGTGGTTAGGGGACAGGAATGTGTGAGGGGAGGATGACAGAGTGGAAAAGGTAATTTCAGGGGACAGTGAATATGTTCCTTATGTTGATTTAGTGATGTTATCACAGATGTGCATATACATCAGCATTTAGTAAATTATATATGTTATTTTCATGATGTATTAATACTTATAATTCCGAATTATAAAGCTACAGATAAATAGCTTCATATTTCATGGTTGGTAAGATTTCTCATTTATTTCTTATCATTATTGCCAGTTGATAGATATTTCACTTGTTTACAGTGCTTACCTATCATGCTACCAAAAAAATAAGCAGTATCTGTGGTTATGTTTTGAATCCACAAAGGTTAAGCACTGTATAACTGAAATAACATTTAAAAAGTGTCACAAAAGATGGGGTGCCTGGGTGGCTCAGTTGGTTAGGTGTCCGACTTCGGCTCAGGTCATGATCTCAGTTTGTGAGTTCGAGCCCCACGTCGGGCTCTGTGCTGATATCCTGGAGCCTGCTTCTGATTCTGTGTGTGTCTCTCTCTGTCCCTCCCCTGCTCATGCTCTGTCTCTCTCTGTGTCTCTCTCTCTCTCTCAAAAATAAGAATAAGCATTAAAAAAAAAGAAATTGTTGTATCAGACACCTCAGGCAAAAGGTGGCTGCCAGTCTATACTTCTATTCGGACAGTCACTTTCCCAATTGCCATTAAAGAGAAATTGAGCCATACCACACATAACACATACTACATACATAATACATAAGACAATACCTGCTGTTTCCTTAGCTGACTTACTGAGTTTAACATGAGGCTTCTCCAGGACCATAACCAAGCATCCATGAACATATATTGACCAGGTTCTTGCTATTTTTAAGAAACTCCAAATAATTTCAACTTTTCTGATTATAGAATTCTATAAAATTTCTTTCATAATTTATTTATTTTTATTTTTTAAATGTTTATTTTTGAGAGAGAGCATGAGCAGGGCAGGGGCAGAGAGAGAAGGAGACAGAACTCAAGCGGGCTCCAGGCTCTGCACTGTCAGCACAGAGCCCAACACGGGGCTCGAACTCACAAACTGTGAGATCATGAACTGAGCCGAAGTCGGACACTCAGCCGACTGAGCCACCCAGGCGCCCCTCTTTCATAATTTCTTATGGTTGGAACTATGCCAAAGAGTCTATATTTACAACAATTAATTCTCAAAGTACCCTTAAACCAAAATCAGTGATAGGACATACAATAACGCTCATTAATTCAGGATTTTTATGAAAGGATTACTTAAATAAAATTTGATCTATGGCAGAAAGTGCCAAGTACATAAGAAATTTCTCAGGTGCATTCAAATACACCAGGTGCATGTTTTTAAAGTATATATGTAATTGCCTTAATAATAACTTATCCCTGGTTAAGCAAGAAGTAAATAACTAAATCACCTCTTTGGAACAACAGTGTAGTCCTCCTTACTATATGTTCCAAAGGATTATGAAGCATGATGTAATGCATGTGTTTGTTACTTTGATTATGGCGATCATTTCTCAGGTGTAACATATATTGATTTTATACATTGTACACTCTATTTTTTTAAGTTTATTTTATTTTGAGAGGGAGAGAGCTGTCCCACATAAGCGGGGGAGGGGCAGAGAGAGGGAGAGAGAGAATCCTGACGTTGGGCTCAATCTCACGAACCATGAGATCATGACCTGAGCTGAAATCAAGAGTTGGACGCTCAACCAACTGAGCCACCCATAAACTGTACGCCTTAAATGGGGCAGTTTATGTTCTGTCAGTTATATTTCTATTAATAAAGCTTTTTTAAAAAACCCAAAAGTTGTGTGTTTGAGGCAAAGCAACCAGGGAAAAATGTGGCTAAGTAATCAGGGCAAAAAGTATCCCGATCTTGTGTTTTGCTGGCCATCCTTAGAAATTATTATTATGCTAATTCAAATTATGCCTATATGATTTGAATGATGGAAGATACTAGAATCACAGATGAGCAAAATTGGAAGAGACATGGAGCTCCCTAAGTCCAGGTGCTCTTAAGAATGATTTCAAAGTTTTCCTGAAATTTCCTGAAAGATCTGCTAATTTGTGTATGTATGTGCACATTGTGTGTTTAAATTTTTTTACTGAAGTGTAATCGACATATGATATTATATTAGTTTCTGGCACCCAACATATTGGTTGGACACTTCTATACATTACTCCCAGCTCACCATTATAAGTATAGCCACTGTCATTATACAATATTATCGACTACATTTTCTATGCTGTACTTTATATCTCCATGACTTATTTACTTAGTGACTGGAAGTTTTTTTTAAGTTTATTTATTTATTTTGAGAAAGAGTACATGCACAGGAGGGGCAGAGAGGGAGAGAGAGAGAATCGCAATTAGGTTCTGCACTTTCAGCCGGGAGCCTGATGAGGGGCTTGAACGCACAAACCGTCAGATTATGACCTAAGCTGAAACCAAGAGTCGAAGCTTAACTGACTGAGTCACCCAGGAACCCTTAGTAACTGGAAGGTTTTACCTTTTCATCCTCTTTATCTTTTTGCCTATCCCTTCACCCACCACCACTCTAGCAATTGATAGTTTGTCCTCTGTATTTAAGAGTCTATTTTATTGTTTATTCATTTGTTTTTTAGATTCCTTGGGGTGCCTAGGTGCCTCAGTTGGTTAAGCCTCCAACTCTTGATTTCAGCTTGGTTCATGATCTCATGGTTCGTGAGATCAAGCCTGATGTAGGGCTCTGTGCTGACAGCGTGGAGCCTGCTTGGGATTCTCTCTCTCCCTCTCTGTCCCTAGCTCACTCATGTATGTGCGTGCTCTCTCTCTCTCTCTCTCTCTCTCTCTCTCTCTCTCTCAAAATAAATGAATAAACATTTTTAAAAAAATGATTCCACATATAAGTGAAATCCTATGGTATTTGTCTTTCTCTGACTTACTTCACTTAGCCTGATACCCTCTAGGTCCATCCATGTTGTTGCAAATGCCAAGATCTCATTCTTTTTATGGCTGAGTAACATTCCAGTGTGTGTGTGTGTGTGTGTGTGTGTGTGTGTGTGTGTGTATACCACATATTCTTTATCTATTCATCCACTGATGGACACTTAGGTTGCTTCCATATCTTAGCTATTGTAAATAATGCTGCAGTAAACATAAAGATGTATATATCTTTTTGAATTAGGGTTTTCATTTTCTTTGGGAATGACTGGATCTTATGGTAGTTGTATTTTTAACTTTTTGAGGACCCTCTATATTGTTTTCCATAGTGGTTGTATCTATTTGCATTTCCAAGTGTACAAGGGTTCCCTTTTCTCCACATCCTTGCCAATACTTGTTATTTGTTGTCTTTTTTATTTTAGCCATTCTGGCAGGCATGAGGAGATATTTCATTGTGGTTTTGATTTGCATTTTCCTGATGATTAGTGATGTGGTATAACAAAATAAAAAGCTTTCCTACAGCAAAGAAAATCATCAACAAAACAAAAAGGCAGCCTACTGAATGGGAGAAGATGTTTACAAATAATATGACCAATAAGGGGTAAAACCCAAAATATATAAAGAACTTATACAACTCAACACAGAAAAAAATGAATAATCTGATTGAAAATTGGGTAGAGGACCTGAATAGACATTTTTCCAAAGAAGACATACAGATGGCCAAGGGACACATAAAAAGATGTGTAACATGCATGTTTTCTAAATTTAATTTCCACGCTATTCTTCAGCTTCTCAGAAAGGTCCTTGGCCATACGTTTTTAAGACCTTTTCATTTAATTGACCCACATATTAGCTGAAGATCAAAACCCGGAGAAGTAAAGAGGTCTGTTCAAAATCAGAGATGGCAGGCTGATGGGATCACAGGGGTTGTTCGGTACTGTCTACCCTCTCTTCCCACGCGCCCTCCTCTCTCCCCACTCCCACTGCTGACTCTCAGAACTTCGGAGCTGACACGGGGCACAGAAAGCCAACGTCTGCTGAACCCTGACCCACTCACCCATGTCAGCGGGAGAGAGAGCGCCAAGGGTATGGTCCAGAAGAGGTCACAAGCCACGACAACCATCAGGAAACGGTCTCTTAGGGCTCCATCATCAAACGTGTATAACGTTCTAAACCACCTACATGTGTATTACTATTAAACTCACAAAAGAATACATCGTAATAATAAGCTAGTCATCTTTCACTATTACTCGGAGCCTGCCCTGTGCTACAGACCAAAAGAACAACACAGAATTGGCATCCGACAGGTAGAGTGTTCTTCTAAAGAAATGACAAGTGAGTTTATGGTCGATCCTCCCCAACAGAGATTCTGATTATGTATAAATAAAACAGCTGACTAGAAGGCCCTAGAGCAGACTACATCTCACAAGGGAAGTTCCAATGGCATCCTCCAGATCCGGTACAGGACAGGAGGGTCCTCCTTTCCTTCGCGCTCTAGGGAGACAAACAGGATCGCCTCACATCTTTGCTGGTGCTAGAGGTAATAAATATATCAGGCTACCCTGACAGCTTGAAAAGGTCTCAAGTTACTGAGGTTAACTGCCTTTCTTTGCTCAATCTCGGGCGCTAAGCACATAGCTATAATACTCATTGAAACCTAACGTACACAGGATTTCTACAGAACCTCTGTGGCGCCGGTATGAGCCGGATTAAAACATTTCAGAAAGTCATGCTTGCAAACATCAAGGAGATAAAACACAAGGCACAACTTCTATTCCATCCCTACCAGATGCACAACATCAACGCTAGTCAAATAATGGCCTTTGCTGGGCTTTGAGTTTGGAACTCACCAGGTACGTTACTATTTCCAGTTCCCCAGGCAGAACCCTCGTAATCATCATCGTTATCGCATTATTATCGCTATTACTGACCTTCTTACACCATGTCGGAAGGAGCATCTGTTTCTGAACTACAGTTGTAACAAATTGTAGAAAATGAAATCATTGATAAAGGGGGGATTACTGTAGTTAAAATCACCTGGGGGCACCTGGTTGATTCAGTCAGTGGGGCGTGCAACTCTCCATCTCTGGGTTGTGATCTCCACATGTGGTGTGGAGTTTACTTAAAATTTAAAAAAAAACCTTTTTTTTTAAATCATCTGTCTTCAGTCTTAACCAGAAATACAACGAATCACAGATCTGTAAATATAACCATAATCAACTCTTTCAGTTTGGTATTTTATCCATATATCTCAATAACACACTCAAAATATGATTATTTTATCAGTTTTGGTTGGCATAGTTGTTTTGTAGGTCTTGTTAGCTCTGTAACATGGATCAATTCAAACAAAGCAGATGTAACATAACAAAAATTCTGGTTACTAACCAGCTTCAACAAGGACTGATATTTTCCCAATTATTTTTATTTATTTAATTTTTTGCTGGCACATGTCAAAGCATATTCCAGATTTCATACATCTTCATGCATAAATTCAAGGAAGGTATTTCCTCCACTACTCAACTGTACCATGAACTCTAACAAATGGTTTTTTTTATTTTAAATTTTTTCTTAATGTTTATTTTTGAGAAAGAGAGAGAGTTAGAACACGAACAGGGGAGGGGCAGAGAGAGAGGGAGACACAGAATCCGAAGCAGGCTCCAGGCCCTGTGCCGTCAGCACAGGCCTCCAACACACGAACTGTGAGATCATCACCTGAGCCGAAGTTGGACGCTTAACCAAGTGAGCCACCCAGATGCCCCAAATAGGGCTTTTGAAAAACGTAGCCAAAATACCACCATTACATCTAACAAAAATTACAATTACTCCCTGATGCCACATGAAAACATCCATGTGCAATGAACCTGTTGGGCCTGAATGTGTGTCTTAAATTTGATTTGTTCTTACTGGTATGCCAACAAGGATCATACACAGCACTGACTGAACTATGACTTTTTATAGTGGACACTTTGCACTCCTATCACACTATATCAGAATGCAAATGATATCTATTGCTCACATTTTTGGTGATGTAAACATTGATCAGTGGATTGCAGAATTCTTACTTTGATTCACCCATACCGCAAAATTTTCCATCAATCTTTTACCTAAATTTTATCACATTGATGTGCTGGCTTACATTTTTTTGGGGGGGGATGGATAGACCATTTATATAGCATGTAACTCACCACATTAAAATGTACCAGTCACTGTTTTTTAGTATACACAGAAAATTGTCCAGCAATCATCGTAATACATTTTTGGACATTGTCATCGCCCCGAAAAGAAAGTCCATACTTACTATCAGTCATTCCCCATTCTCTTGATGGGACTGGTAGCCCATCTGAATAGTATAAAGATAGCTTCAAAGTGAAAACATCTGAGATACAAGAGAGCCAGAAGTCTTGTCTGAATTTCTCTTATCGAACTAAAGCAGAGTTTTATAAGCGACAGCTGCCACAACCGGGGTCTCTAATCAGCAGGCCTGATCTTGAGCATCAGAACATTTCAAAAGATTGTGAAAGCAAATCTCATAAGAACTTTCCATCCTTTGAAGTCCAACCCCCACCTGCGCCACCTTGTGAAGTTGGTATATAACTCCTATCTCAAGCTGTTTAGGGAGCCTCTTCATCTAAAAGCTCTCACACAGTAAATGAAATTTTCTCTTGTTAGTTTTCTGTTACTTAATTCACAGGCCCCCAGGCCCTGAACTAAGATGGTAAAATTTTTCCCCCAACATCTCCTGCCCATGAGCCCTTGGCCACCACTAATGACTTTCCAGCTCTGTAGATTTGCCTGTTCTAGTCATTTCTAGTGAATGAGATCTTACAGTGTGTGTTCTTTGGTGTCTATTTTTTCGTGTATCATGTTTTCAAGTTTCGTCCATGTTTTAGCATGTGTCAGTACTTTGTTCCACATTATGCCTAAATAATAATCCATGGTATGGATATAGCACCTTGTGTTTAAACATTCGTCAATTGATGGCATTTGGGTGGTTTCCCCCTTTGGGGTTTATGAATAATGTTGCCATAAGTATTTATGTACAGTTTTTGTTTGAATATCTATTTTCACTTCTCTGTTACAAATAACTGGGAGTGGAATTGATCATGTGGTCACTCTATGTTTAACTTTGGGTGGAAGTGCTTTCCACAGTCCCTGTACAATTTTATATTCTCACCAGCAGTGTATGAGGGTCCCAATTTCTTCACATCCTTATCACACTTGTTATTTTCCATTTTTTCATTCTAGCTCTCCCTGGTAGGTGTGAAGTGGTGTCTCCTGTGATTTTGATTTTCCCGAATGATGTGGAGAATCTTTTTCGTGTGCTTATTGGCCATTTGCAAGGAGAGAGCAACGGATTTTGCACCTTGCGAGCCCCGTGTGCATGGTTGACAGTAGCAGAGTCATTTAGACCTCGGTTTCCTGGTACAACGAGTAGTTAGTAGCTACTGAATCTGTGTCTGTCCAAGGAATGGGGACAGAAAAAAAAGGCTTTGACTTGCACATCGGCCTGAGGAAATGACCCCTACTCCCTAATGTGAAGGGAGGAATCCAGAGGCGCAGCCGAGACCCAGAGCCCAGGCGCTGGTCAGGTAATCCCACCAGGGGAGGAGGTGGAAACGCTTTCATTTACCACTCTGCCAGGTGGGGAGAGGGAGGCAGGGAATGAACCCCTCCCTTCACCCCTGGGAGTGGAAGGCAGCTGGGTTTTGTGAGATTTCCGGTGTTGACCTGAAATGCAAAAAGGCCGCAGCCTGGCCAGGACAAAGCCCCTCGGGGTCTTCTTTGTCCTCCTTCCTTCCGCCCTAGAAATTCCCACCCACTTCTGCCCAAACAACCTAGGGAATGGGTGAGAAAAAGGGGCTGTGAGTCCCAGCTTGAACCAGGCTGGGAGCAGCGGGACAGCAGGTGGTCTTGAGGGTGGTGGGCAGGTGTGGGCGGGGGTGACTTCAATTCTCTCTTGAAACAGGTCTGTATTCCCGTATTTGTGAAGATTTTCTTCTTTAAAAATAAGAAAGGATTGCGTTTGTCAATGGAGAGAAAAAGTACACAAACGTATCTTCACAGATATAGATTATAACCTGCTGGGAGGATACACGCACCAAATTAACACCCCTCATCTCTTGACTAGTCCCATCACCTGTGAGGTTTCTTCTTCTCTCGTAATCTACACGTGTCTTCCGTTGACGGTAACATTATTTTGCAAGAGGAACGTGGTCCCTTCTCAATGGTTAGGAAAAAATAAATCAAGACACCACTCAGGTAGAAGAAACCTGCCAGTCGCTGTGTGATTCCTTCTGACCTAGCAGATCCCCATCCACCTGGAGGGTGTGGACACCACCTGCAGCAGCCCCGGAAAGGCCACACAAGGGACTCTGGCTCCCTAGCAGGTCCTGGGCAAAGAGCGGGAGGTGATGGGGCGCAAAGAGCGCCTGCTCTTCCGATCCCGACTCTCACCCGGGGAGGGAGCAATTAAAGTTTCCATTACCTCAGGCGTATGAATGATGCAAACGTGTAACCTCGTCTGAAAGTGTACGTATTGAAACTTCTTTCCCCCTAAATAGTTTTGCTACTGCGGAACGGTACATTTTCGGCTTTATTGGACCAGCCCATTCATCATTTACTTTCTCGCCGGCAGGGACCCTACGAAGGAGAAGTTGGTTCTCCTTTGCAAATGGCAGTAGGTGGGTTTTCCCTCAGACTTGCTCCCGCCCGCCTCGCCCCGCCCCTTCTTGCACCTGGGATCTTCTGAGGACGTCCCACCCCTCCCTTGGGCGGGGCCGGCAGTGGAGATACTAGATTTCTCCTGCTCCTTTGGCTGCCAGATTTTCAACCCTCACCCAGTCTCAGGAACGATGAAGTGAAGTGCAGGTTTGAGGGCAAGTGGTGGCTGCCTATTCCGGATCAGAGGTGCGGCGGCCCCGAGGTGGCCCAAGACTGCACCACGGCGTGCGGCCTCCGCCAGGTGGGTCCCTCGGCTTTCGTCCCTGTGCCGTTCCTTTCCCTTCTCGGGCGCGAGGGGACCGGGGGGGCGGGGGGCCGGGCTTGAGCGGCCCTTCCGGGCCCGAGGACCTTCCCTGTCCTCCAGAATGTGGGCAGCCTGTCCCCGGCGTGCGACGTAGGCCAGCGGTGGCTGCTGCCCGGCCGGCTTGGAGGGACAGGAGGGGACTGGCCGAGGCGGGGCGAGCGCGGGCTCCGGGATTGTACCGCCGTCTAAGTTCTGTGCTCAGGCGCGTGTAGGAGGAGCCTCCAGGGAGCGCCTTCTCGGGCCTCCCTGGTCGGTGGGCCTGGGAGTGTTTCCCCAGGGGTGGCTGCGGGGTGGGGGCGGGGGGGGGGCGCGGATTCCTTGTCCCCAATCCCTACTCTGGCCCCTCGCCTTCTTCCCCATTTACGTGGCCCCGGGAGGTTCTGCTCGGTCGGTTTGGATGGAGGGCTCTTCGGAAAGTATCCCTAGAGAAGTGACATTTCCTGTAATGAATTTTTGACCTAAAAAAAATTACAGCTCCATTTCCACGTGTGCATTTAACCACGTTGGGGGAAAAGCCCCTAGATTTTCAGGGGGTTCTCCTCAACTGATGGAAGTGCTGGTAGTTCACTGTTTTCATCTAGTTACAGTTTTGTAAAGTTAGAGGAGTTATCTGTAAGGAGGATGCCTTCTATTAATGAAAGAAACAGTGAAGCTTTTTAAAGAAATAGTTTCAGGTTAGTAAAGATAATAAAATTTAATGGTTATACAAACCACGAGTAAGGCGAACAAATTATGTGTGCATTTAAAAAGTCCAAAAGTAAAACAACCTAGTTACTTTCAGGCCCCATTGTTAAGGCGGGTGGGGGCGGGGCAGGGTGTGCGTGCGCGCACGCGAGCTGCACGCACATTTGTTTCCGGTTGCGGAGAGTGAGGGGGAGGGAATTTTGGCCATATTTCCAAAATTTAAAAATTCAAATTGTGATGGCAAGAGAGGCCTATCGAGATAGAAAGGTCAGAGATTTTCGTATAAAGGACAGTACTTTGTTTACAGTGGGATTGTTATCATTTCATGGGTAAAGGGGACTTTGGGGCCACTTGTAACAATTCAGATCCAAGAGAGGTCCGGGAAATGGCAGACCGGGCAGGACTTGGTTGGGAACTTACATGTAAGAAGTTATACGGAAGTTAGGTTTTGTTTGTGTTTCTCTTATATGAGTGTCTGAGGAGTCTTTTTGTGTATTTAAGAGCATTTTATGTTTCTGTTTCTGTGAACTGTTAATATCTTTTTCTATTTGCTAGTTGCTAATCTTTCTCTTAAATGATAGTTGGAAGCTCGCCCTACGTATTAGAAAGACTACTAATGTGAATTGAAAATTTTTTCCTTTTTATCAATGCTTTTCTAACTTTGATTATGGTTTTTCTTCCTTAACGTGGCGAATTTTACATGGTCACAATTGTCCATTTTAAAGATTTTTTTAATGTTTATTTTTGAGAGAGAGAGAGAGAGACAGAGTGCAAACGGGGGAGGGACAGAGAGAGAGAGAGAGAGGGAGACACAGAATCCGAAGCAGGCTCCAGGTTGTGAGCTGTCAGCACAGAGCCCGCCCCAGGGCCTGACCTCACCAACTGGGAGATTATGACTGAGCCACCCAGGCGCCCTTACCCATTTTTTTTTTTTTAAAGGATCTTTGACCCAAAAGGCTTTTCCTTCTCCAGGGTTATTAAGGAATCTGCCCATTATTTCTTATAGGAGTTCTACAGCTTATAGTTCTTTACTCCACGTAGAGTTTATACTGTTTTATTGTAAGGTTTGTGAAACTAAGAGCCTATTATACATGACTACCCCTTTGTCCCAAGGCAGACCACTATTAACTGATTTGGGAGGCTGCCTCATTGTATATGAAATTCTTGTATGACTTCAGGTCTGTTCTTGGATTTTGTGTTCTATATATTTGCACATGTGGTAAGACTGCTTCTCACACAACATGGCTGTTAATTGTCATAACTCTCCAAGATATTCCTGCCTATTTATTTTCCTTTGCAAACACTGGAACATAACAACAAAGCATTCAAAAGTCTTGGATTTTCCTTAGTATTAGAATAGATTGATGAATTAACTGATGCAGAATGGAAATGTTCATGAGGTTAAGTGTCTTTACTCAATAATACAGTATATCCTTACTTTTGTTAAAGTCTACTAGCATTTAGGAATTTTAAAGTCCTTGAGTACATATTCATGTAACTTTTATGCCTAAGCATGTAATATTTGATTATTGGTACCTTAAAATCTTGTATTTTTTTTTTTTAAGTTTCTTGATTTAATTTGAGAGAGACAGAATGCACAAGAAGGGGAGGGGCAGAGAGGGAGAGAGAATCCCAAGCAGGCTCCATACTGTCAGTGCAGAGCCCAATGTGGGGCTCGAACTCAGGAACCCTGATATCATGACCTGAGCTAAAGTCAGACACTTAACGGACTGAGCCACCAGGGGCCCCCTTTTATTTTTAACTGGATGTTGATTGATGAAATTGGCTTGTAAAAATTGGCAGTGCTCCTGATTACCAAGAAACTGGTTAACATTTTCAGTATTGGAGAATAGTATATTCTCTATAATCTAACCACCCCTTCGAGAGGTTAAAGTGTGTTCACATATCCCTCTGAGTATGGGATTTTTGAGCATTGGCTGGGTAACGTTCTGGGAAAAATAAGTTATAAATCAATGTCTTTCAAATGTTTTGCCTCCTAATACACATTATTGCATAGTTGAAATATTACTACAGTTTGGAACACCTGGGTGGCTCAGTCCCTTGAGCGTGCAACTCTTGATTTCGGCTCAGGTCTTGGGATTGAGCCTCATGTTAGCCTATGTGCTAAGCATGGAATCTGTTTAAGATTGTCTCTTTGTCCTCATATGCTCCCTCCCCCGCTTGCTTGTGCTCTCTCTCTAAAATAAAAAGAATTAAAATATCACCACATTTTTAAACACCTCATTGGAGGTGTACTGAAAACATTGAATCTCTCATTTTTCATACCCATCTATGACTGTAAAATTTTGAAAGTTAGGGGCAGTTAAGTGGCTTAGTCGGTTAACATTCCCAATTCAGCCCACGTCATGACTTTGAGTTTCAGCCCTGAATCGAGATCTGCCCTGACATTGCAGAACCTGCTTGAGATTCTCTCTCTCTCTCATCCTTTCCTTCTGTCTACCCCTTCCCCAATTGCGCATAAGTGCTCTCTCACAAAATAAATACATAAACTTAAAAAAAAATTGTTTTGAATGCTAATATTAAGTGGGAATGATGTTGAGACCTTATTTATTAAGCTAGTGACGAGTTCATCAACCAATTGAACTTGTGGTCCATACCCAGCGCTGTGGCTAGATGTTCTCAAGTGTGTACTTTTCACCAAAATTAACAACAGGGTATTATGAAGATACAGACAATAGACCACATTCCTGAGGTTCCCAGGTAAATTTCTAAACAGGAGGAAATTGAAATAGACTGGAACCAACGAAATAGGAGCTAAACAAGCCGTTTTGGAAAAGAAAGGTGTTCAACAGGCTTTGATTTAAGGACTCCAGAATTGGATTACATAAATTCATAGTGAAAGACAGTACATACTTTTATTAATACCTAACAAGATGAATTTTAGAACTGTAAACTATGGCCCAGACTGTATTCAAGAGGATCACCAAAAAACAAACTTTAATACACTTCTAGCACTGTTCCTTTTCATAACCTAATTAATTATAGAGATATATTTTCTACTGAAAAAACTTAATCAGTAAAAAAATTCTCTTGTTCATTGTTTTCAAGTAGTATTATTGGCTTTATTGTAAACACGTCACTGGTAAGAGAAAATGTTTACGATTTTTTTCTTTTTTAAGAAACAGATTCTTCTGCCTAAAGAGTAGGGTGTTTTACAGGGACTAAGAAGTATTTATATTCAATTCCAGAAATAAGTTAAAAAGACAGACTCTCAGCCCATACTGGTCACCTTTGTGTCTATGATAATCTGAACCAGATGATCCCTGAGAGACCACTATAAACACTTCAAAAGCACTCCCATGGACCTACAATGCTCTCCTGAGACGACACACTATCAGAAGGGTTCTGGAGATGACTCCACTATTACCTTACCTATGGCGTGTCTTCTTAGGCCTGACGACCTTCACAGGACTTGACGGAGACCCAGTTGGGTTGGAAGTGATTTACCAGAGAAAGACCACTGGCCCTGCGTTGGCCTTGTTACCGCCGTGCCAGAAAAGGCACGGGTCCTGGAGAGCGTGGGCACACCGGGGTGCTGCCCATGCCTGGCCTTGGCTCCCGTGGGAGCTGTCCAGGGATGGAGCCTGGGTCAAGCGTGAGGCCGCTTTGGCTCCCAGTGACCCGTGGGTGCCACCGTCCGCGCCTGAATCGCGGGGGTGCCCCGGGGGTGAAGGGCCAGGTCCTCGGACCCGTCCGTCCTCTGGCCGCGGGAAGCGGACGCCAGCGTTGACCGCACGGCTCCTGCCCGGGGACGGCGCAGACCTTGGCGTCTGGCTGCTAGAGGCTTCGGGGTCACGTCAGGCTGGCCTGTCGGGAGTCCTGACCGAGGACTCCCGGGTGAGCGTGTGCCCCTGTGGGGCACTGACTGGCTGAACAGGGGTGGCCCAGAGTATGGGTCCATGACCAGTGGATGGTGTGTGTATGCGTGAGTGTCTGTGCACGCGTGAGCACGCATAGGCGCGCGCCTGCTTTTTGCCCTATAACGTGGGATTGGGGGAGGGGGGGTGTCAGGGTGCCCTTCCCATGACATAGGTCAGGTGTTCACTATAGGAGAGGATGGGAGCCTGTTGACAGAAAAGAAGACCGTTGGTTGGCCTCGTCCGGCCGTGCCAGAACAGGCACAGGTCCCGGAGCGCGTGGGCACAGCTGGGTGTCGCCCGCGCGCTGGCCTTGGCTCCCGTGGGAGCTGTCCAGGGACACAGCCAGGGGCAGGCACAGGGCCCCTTTGGGGAGTGTGGTGCGGCTCCAGGCTGCAGTCCATGCCTGAATTGCAGGGGCGCCCCATGGGTGACGGGCCAGGTCCGGGGGGACGTGTCCGTCGTCTATGCCCGGGAAGTGGACGCCAGTGTCGACCCCCAGCCCCAGGGGCGTCCCCGCCGGCCACCTCACACCTTCATGTCGGCCGGACACTAGAGGCCTCCAGGTGGGAGCTGGCCTGGCGGGGAGTCCTGACTAAGCTCCCTGGAACCATGGGCCCTGTTGGGCTCCGACTGGCCAGGTGAGGTGGGCTCGGCTCCTGCTATGGATTCCACGACCACTGTGTTTCCTGAGGTCCCCTGCAGACCTCCAGGGATCACGACGAAGCCCTGGAGACCATCAGGGCCACCGCGGGGAGCCTCGATGCACCTCGCCCTAGCTTTCCGGTCTCAAAAGCAAGAGCCAGTAAATTGCAGCAGACAGAGTGGACAAATCAGCTCTCTAAGGAGCCACCAACTCGGGGAGGGGTTGCCACAGACGGGTGGAGCCATGGGCACCGCCATGTTGGAATCAGGTGGACAGGGCTTAACGTTTTTTCCACCACAAAGGGCGGAGGAAAAAGACCTGGGGGGAAGGGCGGCTGGCATTCGTGGTGCAATACTGCCATCAAGTGGATATTGTTGGCAATACCGTGAGCACCTCTTGCTATCTTCCCTACTAGCAAAGGGGGAAGTTCCATGCCAGTCACACGGCAGTTGCTCCCTGCAAACCCCCAACTGCCCTGAGGTGCAGAGCTCCTGCAACCAGGCAACCCGGGAGGCTCCAGAAAAGGGGAGCAAGACAGAGCGCCAAGTCCCACCGCCCTGTGGGTCGGGCACGGACAGCCACGGCTGACTATGCTGATGGCCGCCATGTCTGCGCGGGACCGCAGGGGAAGAGGCCGCCCCGAAAGGGCCAGGAGCACCAAGCGAACGAACGGGCCAGGAGAAGCCACCGGGCCAGGGGCGCTGGGACTCTGGCCTGGGAGAGCATTGGGCCGCGTGACCCTTGCCCTAGCAGCAGGGTCCCTGTGTGGCCCGGCCTGGGGTGGGGGACGGAGAGGAGCCTGGAAACCGTACCTTAGACCTGCAGAGGCAGTTGGAGGGGTGCTGCCACTCGGTGGGGGGCAGAGTCGGGACCCTGCTGTCCCTGTGTTCCATTCTGAGGATCAGGTGTGGGGCCCGGCCACCCATTGTCCAGGGGCTTTGAGTCGTTCTCGGGGTGCCTGGGGTTGGGGGGGCGGTTGTCCGGAGATGTGGAGGTGGCTCCCTGGTGCAGCAGAGTCCAGAAGGGACCTGCCCACCCTGGGGTGAGTGAAAGTGGAAGTGGAAGTGAAAGGGGGAGGCCGTGGCGGCAGTCTTAGCCACCGCTGCCGCCGCCAAAAGAGCCACAGCAACCGCCAACACCAACACCAGCGCATCCCTCTCCTCCTCCTCCTCCTCCTCCTCCTCCTCCTCCTCCTCCTCCTCCTCCTCCGTCTCCGCTAGCCCCCCTCCCCCGACCCTCAATAGCAGATCTGGGCGCGAGAAGCGGTTGTCTGGCACAGACCCGGCAGCCGCGGTGCCATCCCCCCGGGGCTTCACCCTCTCTGGCGGAGGCGTGGCCCCACCACCGATCACGCACTCGGGTCTCGGTCCCGCACCCAATTCTGGATCGCGCACTCGATCCTCGGCAGAGCCGTCCGCCGAGGACTCTGCGGTTGGCGCACATCAGCTTTCCGGGCCACCCTGTCCAACGTCCCACGGGAGCGTTCAGGGCAACGGGGAGGAATGGCCGTTGACATCTGCGGCCGGATGTCACTCTTGCTTCACAGCTGGTCATCGAGGGACCGGTGTGGAGAGCCAGCCCGCCTGCCCGTTCACAGGGCCAGGCACCGTGGGAGAGCGGGCCCGGGCCCGCTTTGGCCACAGGCGCCAGCACTCAGGCACTCGTCTGCCAGTGCCACCGAGGAGGCTGACGCTCTGGATCCCGGGGGCGGACCTTAGGTGGAGACCTCTGCTGTCCCCACAAGCCCTGACCGGGGCGGGTCGTGCCTTCCCCTCCACACTCGTCCACAGGCATCCACCCGCGTCTCTACCCGCGCCCCCCCCCCCCCCAACGCCCTGCTGTCCATCCTCCCGCCGGGTACTGCCCCCTGCGAATGCTGAAGGCAGCCTGTTGCCCCTTGTTCTGACACATGTCGCCTTCCAGAATGCGCTGCGGGGGGGGGGGGGGGGCGGGGGAGGCCCGGGAGGGGCGGGACGTGGTGTCTGCTCGCCCGCCTACGTACACCGGGAGGGTGTGCCGGCTCACGCGTTCCTGGAACCCCAACCCCAGGGGCACGGTGTGGAGCTCCCGGACCTCCTAGCCCTCCGTGTCCCCCGCCCCTTGCCCGAGAGCGCCGGAGGTGTCCGCGTGCCCTCCGGGCCCCGGAGCCACGTGGTGCACCTGCAGAGGTTTGGGTCTCCGGATCCGCGGAGCGCCCTGCTTGCCGTCTGGGATCCGCACCCCGAAGACAGGAAGTGGGCCACGCTGGCCCCAAGGCCGACGAGCAGGGTTTCGCTGGCCTGCCGTCGCCAGCCAGCGGGGAAAGGGGGCCTGGATGGGGTGACTCCCGAGGACGATGTCCTTGTGGGCCGAGCGGACCCGGGCACGTGTGCACACCCTCTGTCAGAGTTGCCGGAGTGGGCGCCGTGATGGTACGGGGGGGGGGGGGGGGGGATGTGGAGGGACGGTGGGGGGTGTGTCTCTGTTTGGGGGAGCTGGCCGCGCGCCCGAGCCCGACCCACCCGAGTCAGGGGGCACCCGGGTGACCCTCCCTTGACGTGGACCCAACCCCGACGTTCAGGGCGGCTCGCCTCTCTAGGAACCGGGTCCTTCCTTCCCCTTGCGGCTCATCTCTCTGTGTCCTTTGGGGTCTTGCGTGGCTCCTGCCTGTGCGTGTCTTTGGTTTGTGGTCAGAACGGAAGCCCTCGGCAGGGTGGGTAGGACATGGTGGAGAATGGAGACGCTGGGTGTCCAGCCGGTCTGGAGGGCCAACTAAGTGCCTGTGAGCCTGCTCGGAAGTCCGGGCAGCCCAGAGTGTCCGGAATGACCGTTTGGACTTGAGGACGGCGAAGGGTGCCTGCAAGGGCGTCGCCGTGCGCGTTTGTCAGGTGAGACCGTGCGGGCACGGGCCCCTTCGGGAGGGGCGGTGGGCACCATTTCCCTTCCCTTCCCTTCCCTACCCTTCCCTTTCCTTCCCTACCCTTCCCTTTCCTTCCCTACCCTTCCCTTTCCTTCCCTACCCTTCCCTTCCCTTCCCTTCCCTACCCTTCCCTACCCGTCCCTTCCCTTCCCTTCCCTTCCCTTCCCTACCCTACCCTTCCCTTCCCTACCCTTCCCTTCTTCCCTTCCCTTCCCTACCCTACCCTTCCCTTCCCTACCCTTCCCTTCTTCCCCTTCCCAACCTTTCCCGCGACCCCCCGCACTCTGTCGCACCCCTTCGCCCTTCGGGCCCTGGAGGCCGACGCCGACCCACTGCGTGTCGTCGATGCCCCTGCCCGACCCAGCCGATCGGACCCTCGACCACCAGGCCGGGGAGCCACCAGCTGCTCAGCGAGGCTGCTCCTTGGCGGGGACGCTTGGCTCCAAGTTCCACACAACAGAGCGCCTGCAGCGTGGCTTCTCACGAGCCCTCCTCCACGCCTGAGTCTCCCACGTGCACAGGGTTTGTGTCCACCGGGGTGTGATTCGCCAGGGTTCCTCGAACTGAAGCGTGGGAAGGGACCGCCAGGGCCCTTCCGAGGTGGAGGATGCGTGGTTGGGCACGGGAGGTTGTGGCGAAGGGGCTGGGGGTGCGGGGAGGGGGCGCGGCGCTGCTGTGCACAGCTGGGACCCAATACATCCACCGGCTGGCCTAGGAAGAATGAGGCGCTGGGCCTCTGGGGCCGGACGTTTGGGAGAAGAAGCGGGTCCTGTTTGCAGGGCAGAAAGTGAAAGTGTTCCCCGAGGGTTGAAGTTGGATCAGTCTCGTGCCTTGGGTGCGGGTGGTTGTCAGGAGTCCCTTTCTGCCCTTGGGCACCCAGACTGGGGTCAAAGCACACATCCATCATTGACCTGTAGAGGCACTTGCTGTGGAGTGGGTGGGCCTTCTCTCGAGGAGGAAAAGGATGACCTCCAGCTGTGATCTCCCTTTTTCTCCGCGGGGGGGGGGGGGGGGGGGAAGAAAGGGGGCGGAGGGTTTAGGCCATGCGTGTGAGAGTGTGTGTGCTCGCGTGTGCGCGTGTGGTTTTGGCGATGGAGTTTCAGGGAGTTTGCCGCCGAGTGTGTGTTTGCCAGCGTGTTCGTGGTGTGAGTGTGTGTGTGTGTGTGTGTGTGTGTGTGTGTGTGATTATGCGTGCGTATGCGTGCGCAGGCGCGCACCCGGTTCTTCTGCCGTCTAATGTGAGGCGGGCTGGGGCGGTCAGGGCACCCTCGCTATGACACAGGTCAGGTGTTCACCATAGGAGAGGACGGGAGCCGGTTGACAGGAAAGAAGACCGTTGGTTGGCCTCGTCCGGCCGTGCCAGGAGAGGCGCGGGTCCCGGAGCGCGTGGGCACAGCTGGGTGTCGCCCGCCCGCTGGCCTTGGCTCCCGTGGGAGCTGTCCAGGGACGGAGCCTGGGGCAGGCACGAGGCCGCTTTGGCGACTGTGGTGCGGCTCCAGGCTGCAGTCCACGCCTGAATCGCGGGGGCGCCCCGTGGGTGACGGGCCAGGCCCGCGGGACGCGTCCGTCGTCGATCCGCGGGAGGTGGACGCCAGTGTCGACCCCCAGCCCCCGGCCCGTGCCAGCCGGCCGCCTCACGCCTTCGTGTGGGCCGGCCGCTAGAGGCCTCCCGCTGGGGGCTGACCCGGCGGGGGAGTCCTGACGGACGATGCTCCCGGGGAGCATGGGCCCCGTCGGGGTCGGGCTCCGACCCCGACCGGCCAGGTGGGGTGGGCTCGGCTCGGGCTCTGGGTCCACGACCAGTGTGTCTCCTGAGGTCTGCTGCAGACCTGCAGCGGTCCCGACGACGGAGCCCCGGAGAGGTTCAGGGCCACCGCGGGGAGCCTCGATGCGCCTCGCCCTGGCTTTCCGGTCCCCAGAGCCGAGAGCCGAGAGCCGGCTGAGTGCAGCAGCCAGAGGACACGAGGCTGCGCTTGCTCGCTTGCTCCACGGAGCGTCCGCCGCGGGGAGGGGCCCGCGCAGAGTGGCGGAGCCGTGGGCGCCGCCATGTTGGAGCCCGGGTGGACTGGGCCCGGTCTTTTTTTCTTCCGCAAAGGGCGGAGGGAGAGGCCCTGGGGGGAAGGGCGCGTGGGCATACGTGGTGCAACACTGCCATCAAGCGGAACTCGTTCGCTTTCCCCGCGAGCCCCGCGCCGTGGCTTCCCTGCGAGCGAAGTGGGGAGTCCCAGGCGGCAGAGAACGGGGTCCTCCCTCCACCCCCCCCGACTGCCCCGAGGTGCCGAGCTCCCGCAGGCGGGCGACCCGGGAGGCTCCAGAGACGGGTAGCGGGACAGAGCGCCAGGTCCCGCTGCCCTGTGGGTCGGGCACGGGCAGCCACGGCTCTGGACGCTGGTGGCCGCCATGTCTGGGCGGGACCGCAGGGGAAGAGGCCGCCCCGAAAGGGCCAGGAGCACCAAGCGAACGAACGGGCCAGGGGCAGCCACCGGGCCAAGGGGCGCTGGGACTCGGGCCTGGGAGAGCATTGGGCCGCGTGACCCTGGCCCTAGCAGCAGGGTCCCTGTGTGACCCGGCCTGGGGTGGGGGTGGGGGGGCGGAGAGGAGCCTGGAAACCGTGCCTTAGACCTGCAGGGGCAGTTGGAGGGGTGCTGCCACTCGGTGGGGGGCAGAGTCGGGACCCTGCTGTCCCTGTGTTCCATTCTGAGGATCAGGTGTGGGGCCCGGCCACCCATTGTCCAGGGGCTTTGAGTCGTTCTCGGGGTGCCTGGGGTTGGGGGGGGGGGCGGTTGTCGGGAGATGTGGAGGTGGCTCCCTGGTGCAGCAGAATCCAGAAGGGACCTGCCCACCCTGGGGTGAGTGAAAGTGAAAGTGGAAGGGGAGGCGGTGGCGGCGGTCTTAGCCGCCGCCGCCACCGCAACAGCCGCGGCAACCGCCGCCACCAACACCAGCGCCTCCTTCTCCTTCTCCTCCAACCCCCTCCCCCCTCCCCCCTCCCCCAACCCTCAATAGCAGATCTGGGCGCGAGAAGCGGTTGTCTGGCACAGACCCGGCAGCCGCGGTGCCATCCCCCCGGGGCTTCACCCTCTCTGGCGGAGGCGTGCCCCACCACCGATCACGCACTCGGGTCTCGGTCCCGCACCCAATTCTGGATCGCGCACTCGATCCTCGGCAGAGCCGTCCGCCGAGGACTCTGCGGTTGGCGCACATCAGCTTTCCGGGCCACCCTGTCCAACGTCCCACGGGAGCGTTCAGGGCAACGGGGAGGAACGGCCGTTGACATCTGCGGCCGGATGTCACTCTTGCTTCACAGCTGGTCATCGAGGGACCGGTGTGGAGAGCCAGCCCGCCTGCCGCTTCACATGGCCAGGCACCGTGGGAGAGCGGGCCCGGGCCCGCTTTGGCCACAGGCGCCAGCACTCAGGCACTCGTCTGCCAGTGCCACCGAGGAGGCTGACGCTCTGGATCCCGGGGGCGGACCTTAGGTGGAGACCTCTGCTGTCCCACAAGCCCTGACCGGGGCGGGTCGTGCCTTCCCCCTCCACACTCGTCCACAGGCATCCACCCGCGTCTCTACCCGCGCCCCCCCCCCCCCAACGCCCTGCTGTCCATCCTCCCGCCGGGTACTGCCCCCTGCGAATGCTGAAGGCAGCCTGTTGCCCCTTGTTCTGACACATGTCGCCTTCCAGAATGCGCTGCGGGGGGGGGGGGGGGGGGGGCGGGGGGAGGCCCGGGAGGGGCGGGACGTGGTGTCTGCTCGCCCGCCTACGTACACCGGGAGGGTGTGCCGGCTCACGCGTTCCTGGAACCCCAACCCCAGGGGCACGGTGTGGAGCTCACCCCCGGACCTCCTAGCCCTCCGTGTCCCCCGCCCCTTGCCCGAGAGCGCTGGAGGTGTCCGCGTGCCCTCCGGGCCCCGGAGCCACGTGGTTTACCTGCAGAGGTTTGGGTCTCCGGATCCGCGGAGCGCCCTGCTTGCCGTCTGGGATCCGCACCCCGAAGACAGGAAGTGGGCCACGCTGGCCCCGAGGCCGACGAGCAGGGTTTCGCTGGCCTGCCGTCGCCAGCCAGCGGGGAAAGGGGGCCTGGATGGGGTGACTCCCGAGGACGATGTCCTTGTGGGCCGAGCGGACCCGGGCACGTGTGCACACCCTCTGTCAGAGTTGCCGGAGTGGGCGCCGTGATGGTACGGGGGGGGGGGGGGGGGATGTGGAGGGACGGTGGGGGGTGTGGTCTCTGTTTGGGGGAGCTGGCCGCGTGCCCGAGCCCGACCCACCCGAGTCAGGGGGCACCCGGGTGACCCTCCCTTGACGTGGACCCAACCCCGACGTTCAGGGCGGCTCGCCTCTCTAGGAACCGGGTCCTTCCTTCCCCTTGCGGCTCATCTCTCTGTGTCCTTTGGGGTCTTGCGTGGCTCCTGCCTGTGCGTGTCTTT
Organism: Neofelis nebulosa; assembly: GCF_028018385.1. NCBI lineage: Eukaryota > Metazoa > Chordata > Mammalia > Carnivora > Felidae > Neofelis > Neofelis nebulosa. Next base: position 95,077,501 of record NC_080800.1, read on the forward strand.
GGTTTGTGGTCAGAACGGAAGCCCTCGGCAGGGTGGGTAGGACATGGTGGAGAATGAGACGCTGGGTGTCCAGCCGGTCTGGAGGGCCAAGTAAGTGCCTGTGAGCCTGCTCGGAAGTCCGGGCAGCCCAGAGTGTCCGGAATGACCGTTTGGACTTGAGGACGGCGAAGGGTGCCTGCAAGGGCGTCGCCGTGCGCGTTTGTCAGGTGAGACCGTGCGGGCACGGGCCCCTTCGGGAGGGGCGGTGGGCACCATTTCCCTTCCCTTCCCTTCCCTACCCTTCCCTTTCCTTCCCTACCCTTCCCTTTCCTTCCTACCCTTCCCTTTCCTTCCCTACCCTTCCCTTCCCTTCCCTACCCTCCCCTTCCCTACCCTTCCCTTCCCTTCCCTCCCCTTCCCTACCCTTCCTTCCCTTCCCTTCCCTTCCCTTCCCTTCTCTTCCCTTCCCTTCCCTTCCCTACCCTTCCCTTCCCTACCCTTCCCTTCTTCCCTTCCCAACCTTTCCCGCGACCCCCCCGCATCTGTAGCACCCTTCGCGTAGGCCCCGGAGGCGAGCGAGCATGCGTGCGTGTGCCCCTGCCCCGACCCAGCGATCGGACCTCGTCCCACCAGGCGGGGTGCCCAGCTGGCTCCGCGAGCGCTGTCCCTTGGCGGGACGCTTGGCTCCAAGTTCCAACAACAGAGCGCCTGCAGCGTGGCTTCTCTGTCCCCTCCCGCCAGCACGAGCCCTCCTCCACGCCTGAGTCTCCCACGTGCACAGGGTTTGTGTCCACCGGGGTGTGATTCGCCAGGGTTCCTCGAACTGAAGCGTGGGAAGGGAACCGCCAGGGCCCTTCCGAGGTGGAGGATGCGAGGTTGGGCACGGGAGGTTGTGGCGAAGGGGCTGGGGGTGCGGGGAGGGGGCACGGCGCTGCTGTGCACAGCTGGGACCCAATACATCCACCGCTGGCCTAGGAAGAATGAGGCGCTGGGCCTCTGGGGCCGGACGTTTGGGAGGAGAAGCGGTCCTGTTTGCAGGGCAGAAAGTGAAAGTGTTCCCCGAGGGTTGAAGTTGGATCAGTCTCGTGCCTTGGGTGCGGGTTGTTGTCAGGAGTCCCTTTCTGCCCTTGGGCACCCAGACTGGGGTCAAAGCACACATCCATCATTGACCTGTAGAGGCACTTGCTGTGGAGTGGGTGGGCCTTCTCTCGAGGAGGAAAAGGATGACCTCCAGCTGTGATCTCCCTTTTTCTCCGCGGGGGGCGGGGGGGGGGGAGAAAGGGGGCAGAGGGTTTAGGCCATGCGTGTGAGAGTGTGTGTGCTCGCGTGTGCGCGTGTGGGTTTTGGCGATGGAGTTTCAGGGAGTTTGCCGCCGAGTGTGTGTTTGCCAGCGTGTTCGTGGTGTGAGTGTGTGTGTGTGTGTGTGTGTGTGTGTGTGATTATGCGTGCGTATGCGTGCGCAGGCGCGCACCCGGTTCTTCTGCCGTCTAATGTGAGGCGGGCTGGGGCGGTCAGGGCACCTCTTCTGCCGTCTAATGTGAGGCGGGCTGGGGCGGTCAGGGGCACCCTCGCTATGACACAGGTCAGGTGTTCACCATAGGAGAGGACGGGAGCCGGTTGACAGGAAAGAAGACCGTTGGTTGGCCTCGTCCGGCCGTGCCAGGAGAGGCGCGGGTCCCGGAGCGCGTGGGCACAGCTGGGTGTCGCCCGCCGCCGCTGGCCTTGGCTCCCGTGGGAGCTGTCCAGGGACGGAGCCTGGGGCAGGCACGAGGCCGCTTTGGCGACTGTGGTGCGGCTCCAGGCTGCAGTCCACGCCTGAATCGCGGGGGCGCCCCCGTGGGTGACGGGCCAGGCCCGCGGGACGCGTCCGTCGTCGATCCGCGGGAGGTGGACGCCAGTGTCGACCCCCAGCCCCCCGGCCCGTGCCAGCCGGCCGCCTCACGCCTTCGTGTGGGCCGGCCGCTAGAGGCCTCCCCGCTGGGGGCTGACCCGGCGGGGGAGTCCTGACGGACGATGCTCCCGGGGAGCATGGGCCCCGTCGGGGTCGGCTCCGACCCCGACCGGCCAGGTGGGGTGGGCTCGGCTCGGGCTCTGGGTCCACGACCAGTGTGTCTCCTGAGGTCTGCTGCAGACCTGCAGCGGTCCCGACGACGGAGCCCCGGAGAGGTTCAGGGCCACCGCGGGGAGCCTCGATGCGCCTCGCCCTGGCTTTCCGGTCCCCCAGAGCCGAGAGCCGAGAGCCGGCTGAGTGCAGCAGCCAGAGGACACGAGGCTGCGCTTGCTCGCTTGCTCCACGGAGCGTCCGCCGCGGGGAGGGGGCCCCGCGCAGAGTGGCGGAGCCGTGGGCGCCGCCATGTTGGAGCCCGGGTGGACTGGGCCCGGTCTTTTTTTCTTCCGCAAAGGGCGGAGGGAGAGGCCCTGGGGGGAAGGGCGCGTGGGCATACGTGGTGCAACACTGCCATCAAGCGGAACTCGTTCGCTTTCCCGCGAGCCCCGCGCCGTGGCTTCCCTGCGAGCGAAGTGGGGACTCCCAGGCGGCAGAGAACGGGGTCCTCCCTCCACCCCCCCCCCCCCCCCCCCCCCGACTGCCCCGAGGTGCCGAGCTCCCGCAGGCGGGCGACCCGGGAGGCTCCAGAGACGGGTAGCGGGACAGAGCGCCAGGTCCCGCTGCCCTGTGGTTCGGGCACGGGCAGCCACGGCTCTGGACGCTGGTGGCCGCCATGTCTGGGCGGGACCGCAGGGGAAGAGGCCGCCCCGAAAGGGCCAGGAGCACCAAGCGAACGAACGGGCCAGGGGCAGCCACCGGGCCAGGGGCGCTGGGACTCGGGCCTGGGAGAGCATTGGGCCGCGTGACCCTGGCCCTAGCAGCAGGGGTCCCTGTGTGACCCGGCCTGGGGTGGGGGTGGGGGGGGCGGAGAGGAGCCTGGAAACCGTGCCTTAGACCTGCAGGGGCAGTTGGAGGGGTGCTGCCACTCGGTGGGGGGCAGAGTCGGGACCCTGCTGTCCCCTGTGTTCCATTCTGAGGATCAGGTGTGGGGCCCGGCCACCCATTGTCCAGGGGCTTTGAGTCGTTCTCGGGGTGCCTGGGGTTGGGGGGGGGGGCGGTTGTCGGGAGATGTGGAGAGTGGCTCCCTGGTGCAGCAGAGTCCAGAAGGGACCTGCCCACCCTGGGGTGAGTGAAAGTGAAAGTGAAAGTGGAAGGGGGAGGCGGTGGCGGCGGTCTTAGCCGCCGCCGCCACCGCAACAGCCGCGGCAACCGCCGCCACCCAACACCAGCGCCCTCCTTCTCCTTCTCCTCCAACCCCCTCCCCCCTCCCCCCTCCCCCCAACCCTCAATAGCAGATCTGGGCGCGAGAAGCGGTTGTCTGGCACAGACCCGGCAGCCGGGGTGCCATCCCCCCGGGGCTTCACCCTCTCTGGCGGAGGCGTGGCCCCACCACCGATCACGCACTCGGGTCTCGGTCCCGCACCCAATTCTGGATCGCGCACTCGATCCTCGGCAGAGCCGTCCGCCGAGGACTCTGCAGTTGGCGCACATCAGCTTTCCGGGCCACCCTGTCCAACGTCCCACGGGAGCGTTCAGGGCAACGGGGAGGAATGGCCGTTGACATCTGCGGCCGGATGTCACTCTTGCTTCACAGCTGGTCATCGAGGGACCGGTGTGGAGAGCCAGCCCCGCCTGCCCGTTCACAGGGCCAGGCACCGTGGGAGAGCGGGCCCGGGCCCGCTTTGGCCACAGGCGCCAGCACTCAGGCACTCGTCTGCCAGTGCCACCGAGGAGGCTGACGCTCTGGATCCCGGGGGCGGACCTTAGGTGGAGACCTCTGCTGTCCCCACAAGCCCTGACCGGGCGCGGGTCGTGCCTTACCCTCCACACTCGTCCACAGGCATCCACCCGCGTCTCTACCCGCGCCCCCCCCCCCCCCCCAACGCCCTGCTGTCCATCGTCCCGCCGGGTACTGCCCCCTGCGAATGCTGAAGGCAGCCTGTTGCCCCTTGTTCTGACACATGTCGCCTTCCAGAATGCGCTGCGGGGGGGGGGGGGGGCGGGGGGAGGCCCGGGAGGGGCGGGACGTGGTGTCTGCTCGCCCGCCTACGTACCACCGGGAGGGGTGTGCCGGCTCACGCGTTCCTGGAACCCCAACCCCAGGGGCACGGTGTGGAGCTCCCGGACCTCCTAGCCCTCCGTGTCCCCCGCCCCTTGCCCCGAGAGCGCCGGAGGTGTCCGCGTGCCCTCCGGGCCCCGGAGCCACGTGGTGCACCTGCAGAGGTTTGGGTCTCCGGATCCGCGGAGCGCTCTGCTTGCCGTCTGGGATCCGCACCCCGAAGACAGGAAGTGGGCCACGCTGGCCCCGAGGCCGACGAGCAGGGTTTCGCTGGCCTGCCGTCGCCAGCCAGCGGGGGAAAGGGGGGCCTGGATGGGGTGACTCCCGAGGACGATGTCCTTGTGGGCCGAGCGGACCCGGGCACGTGTGCACACCCTCTGTCAGAGTTGCCGGAGTGGGCGCCGTGATGGTACGGGGGCGGGGGGGGGGGGGGGATGTGGAGGGACGGTGGGGGGTGTGTCTCTGTTTGGGGGAGCTGGCCGCGCGCCCGAGCCCGACCCACCCGAGTCAGGGGGCACCCGGGTGACCCTCCCTTGACGTGGACCCAACCCCCGACGTTCAGGGCGGCTCGCCTCTCTAGGAACCGGGTCCTTCCTTCCCTTGCGGCTCATCTCTCTGTGTCCTTTGGGGTCTTGCGTGGCTCCTGCCCTGTGCGTGTCTTTGGTTTGTGGTCAGAACGGAAGCCCTCGGCAGGGTGGGTAGGACATGGTGGAGAATGGAGACGCTGGGTGTCCCAGCCGGTCTGGAGGGCCAACTAAGTGCCTGTGAGCCTGCTCGGAAGTCCGGGCAGCCCAGAGTGTCCGGAAATGACCGTTTGGACTTGAGGACGGCGAAGGGTGCCTGAAGGGCGTCGCCGTGCGCGTGCGTCAGGTGACACCGTGCGGGCACGGGCCCCTTCGGGAGGGGCGGTGGGCACCATTTCCCTTCCCTTCCCTTCCCTACCCTTCCCTTTCCTTCCCTACCCTTCCCTTTCCTTCCCTACCCTTCCCTTTCCTTCCCTACCCTTCCCTTTCCTTCCCTACCCTTCCCTTCCCTACCCTTCCCTTCCCTACCCTTCCCTACCCTTCCCTTCCCTTCCCTTCCCTTCCCTTCCCCTTCCCTTCCCTTACCCTTCACTTCTTCCCTTCCCTTCCCCTACCCTACCCTTCCCTTCCCTACCCTTCCCTTCTTCCCTTCCCAACCTTTCCCGCGACCCCCCGCATCTGTAGCACCCTTCGCGTAGGCCCCGGAGGCGAGCG